>NC_050579.1:6555655-6585655 GCF_011100635.1 Trichosurus vulpecula
CTGAAAAATATATTGAAGAAAACAACACCTTAAAAAACAGACTAACGCAAATGTCAAAAGAGCCCCCAAAAACCAATGAGGAGAAGAATGCCTTGAAAGGCAGAATTAGCCAAATGCAAAAGGAAGTTCAAAAGATCACTGAATAAAATACTACTTTAAAAATTAGATTGGAGCAAGTGGAAGCTACTGACTTTATGAGAAATCAAGATATTATAAAACAGAACCAAAGGAATGAAAAAATGGAAGACAACATGAAAAATATCACTGGAAAAACCACTGACCTAGAAAATAGATCCAGGAGAAATAATTTAAAAATTATTGGACTACCTGAAAGCCATGGTCAAAAAAAGAGCCTAGATATCATCTTTCAAGAAATTATCAAGGAGAACTGCCCTGATATTCTAGAGCCAGAGGGTAAAATAGAAATTGAAAGAATCCACCGATCACCTCCTCAAATAGATCCCAAAAAGAAAATGCCTAGGAATATTTTCACCAAATTCCAGAGCTCCCAGAGCAAGGAGAAAATACTGCAAGCAGACAGAAAGAAACAATTTGAGTATTGTGGAAATGCAATCAGGATAACACAAGATCTAGCAGCTTCTACATTAAGGGATCAAAGCGCTTGGAATACAATATTCCAGAGGTCAATGGAGCTAGGATTAAAACCAAGAATCACCTACCCAGCAAAACTGAGTATCATACTCCAAGGCAAAATATGGACTTTCAAGCTTTCTCAGTGAAAAGACCAGAGCTGAATAGAAAATTTGACTTTCAAACACAAGGTTCAAGAGAAGCATGAAAATGTAAACAAGAAAAAGAAATCACAAGGGACTTACTAAAGTTGAACTGTTTTGTTTACATTCCTACATGGAAAGATGATGTGTGTGATTCATGAGACCTCAGTATTAGGGGAGTTGAAGGGAATATATATATATATATATATATATATATATATATATATATATATACATATATATATGCACATGTGTGTGTATGTGTATATATATATGTGTGTGTATGTATATATGTATGTGTATATATGTATATATATGTATATATATATATATATATATATATAGACAGTGCACAGGGTGAGTTGAATATGAAGGGATGATATCTAAAAAAATCAAATCAAATTAAGGGATGAGAGAGGAATATATTGAGAGAGGGAGAAAGGGAGAGATAGAATGGGGTAAATTATCTCACATAAAAGTGGCAAGAAAAAGCAGTTCTGCTGGGAGGGAAGAGGGGACTGGTGAGGGGGAATGAGTGAATCTTGCTCTCATCAGATTTGACCTGAGGAGGGAATACCATACACACTCAATTGGGTATCTTACCCCACAGGAAAGAAGGAATAAGAAGTTTAAAAAATGGGAGGATGATAGAAGGGAGGGCAGATGGGGGAGGAGGTAATCAAAAACAAACACTTTTGAAAAGGGACAGGGTCAAGGGAGAAAATTCAATAAAGAGGGATAGGTTAGGAAGGAGCAAAATATAGTTAGTCTTTCACAACATGAGTGCTGTGGAAGGGTTATACATAATGATACGCATGTAGCCTATGTTGAATTGCTTGCCTTCTTAGGGAGGGTGGGTGGTGAGGGAAGAGGGGAGAGAATTTGGAACTCAAAGTTTTAAAAACAGATGCTCAAAAACAAAAAAAAAGTTTTTGCATGCAACTAGGAAATAAGATACACAGGCAATGGGGCATAGAAATTTATCTTGCCCTACAAGAAACGAAGGGAAAAGGGAATGGGAGGGAACTGGGATGACAGAAGGGAGGGCTGACTGGGGAATGAGGCAACCAGAATACACATCATCTTGAAGTGGATGGGAGGGCAGAAATGAGGAGAAAATTTGTAATTCAAACTCTAGTGAAAATCAATGCTGAAAACTATATGTATTAAATAAATTAAATAAATTTTAAAAAAATGCCAATTGTTGTATTGTGGGGAAAATGTCCAATTTGGCGTTACAGGACCTGAATTCAAATCCAGACTTGAACACTTACTACTTCTATGAACACTGGCAAGTCCTTTTCCCTGTCTGCTCCTTCATTTCCTCACCAACGTGCCTGCTTTCCAGTTATCACCTCCATCCTTCTGGCCCCTTGATCTCCTGATCTTTGAACTTCCTCTTCCTTACATTATACCGAGCCAGGCCTGCTGTCCATCAGGTCAAGCACCCCACCCCCACCTCCTATGCACTGTTTCCCTCAGAGGAGAAGGTAGGCTCACTGAGGTCAGGGATTGCTACTTGCTGGTGTTGTTACTACACACCGTGCCTGGCTCATTTTGTTGTTTGTGGTCATTTTGCAGTTGTGTCCGACTCTCTGTGACCCGATTTGGGGCTTTCTCGGCAAAGATACTGGAGAGGTTTGAAAGGCCTCCTCCGGCTCATTGTACAGATGAGGAAACCAAGGCAAACAGGGTAAAGTGACTTGCCCAGATTCACATAGCTAGAAAGTGTCTGAGGCTGGATTTGAACTCAGGCGGATGAATCTCCCTGACTCCAGGCCCACTGTACCACCTAGCTGCCCCGGCTCATAGTAAATGCTCAATACTTTTATTTCTTTCTCTCTCTCTCTGTCTCTCTTACCAACTGAGCCAAGGAAGCAACCAACTGCCTGAGCTAATTCTCAGCAATTTAAGCATCTCTTCCTTTAGTCCTTGACAGCCTGGGCCTTCTCAAGGGCCACAGAATGGCCTTTCTCCTTCACATCTCAGCCCTTCTGCAAGTACGAGCTTGGCATTTTTTTGATGTGCCTGGAATTGAGGGGAGGGAAGGAGGAGATGCCCTTGGGATGGAGAGGTACCCTGATTCTGGGGTCGAGGTGCTCTGGAGCTCCTGGAGGGGAGGAGGTGCCCTGAATGTGCCGGGGGCAGCACCTGGAGTTCCTGGGTGGTGGCAGCTGCAGACTTCTGAGCTCTCCTGGCTTTCTCAGCTTTGGGATCCTTTACAGAAGCTGCCTCATTCAGCTCAGTCTTGTGGGGTGTCCTTCACCGAGGAAAAGGTTTGAACCTGGGCAGTTCACGGGATCCTAGATTTAAAGCGAGGAGCTCAGAACTCAGTTGATCTAACTTGCTCCTATTACAGATGAAGAAATGGCCACCCAGAGGGGAAATGGCTCACCCAAGGTCTTTCAAAAAGTACTTGCTGAAGGCAGGATTTGAATTCAGGTCCTCTGACTATAGCTCCAGCTCCCTTTCTACTGTACCACTTTGAATGGGGAAGGTCCATCTTTGTTCTCAAACTATTGAGATTTTTTTCGATTCAAATCTTATTTTGATTTTCAGCTCCAAATTGTCTCCTTCCCTCTACCCCTTCCCCACCCATTAAGAAGGGAAGAAATACTATACCATTCTACATATACAGTCATACAAAATAAAAAAATTGTGTCTTTAAACAAACACTTTCATTGTTTTTTTTTTGAGGGGGGAAAGCAGGGCAGTTGAGGCTAAGTGACTCACCCAAGGTCACACAGCCAGTAAGTGTATCAAGTGTCTGAGTCTGGATTTGTGCTCAGGTCCCCCTGACTCCAGGGCCAGTGCTCTACTCACCACACGATCTAGCTGCCCCAAATAAACATATTCTCAAAGGTCTCTCTGGGCTTCTTTGATGGCAGGAAACGTTTATCAGTGCCTGGCAAATAAGGTAAGTGTTCTGCCAATATTTGCTGATGAATATGACAAGGAAGGGCCAGAGAGGCAGGGCTGATTGCCGCCACACAGACATGGAAGCAAGACCTTTAGACAGGCTCAGACCAGGGAAATGTCCTGGCCAGGGAACAGAGGCGATGCTGGTCACAATACTAGCCATCCTCTGAGGCTTCTTCTAGCCCTGAGATTGCAGGACCCATGAGCTCAGTCCAGAGAGCCCAGATTGACAGATGTACAAATCTACTTGGCTGTAATCTAAAGAGCTAATAGATGTGGACGAATGTCATTTATTCATCATGGATTAGTTTTGTTTTAAAAAAAAATACTTCTCCTCAAACAATCAAGCCCCACTCTAAGAAAATCCCATACTTTCCCTGCCCCTTCTGGAAGGACACCGCAGACTCTATCCAGAAGTCCCTGGAGAGGCTCCAGCCAGAAGAGGGACCAGTGGTGGCATAGCTCTCCCTCCTTCCTTCCCCAAAGCCCAACCCAAGTGGGCCCCTCTCTTCTCCCTTTCTTGGATGAACCCTGAATCCTATCTTCACCCCTGACAGAGGAAGCCAGAATCCTATCTCCTCCCTGAGACTTCAAGTCGTTTCTGCTAGGTGGCTTCTATGAGCCAGAGACCCCCGTGGATCCTAGGGGCTCCTGGGCCTTGCCACTGGCTTGAAAGCTGCACCCTTAGGACCTCAAGGCCTTTCCACCTGCCCTGCAAATGTGTGTAAGCTCCTGGAAAGCAGGGACCAGCTTCTTGTTTTTTTTTTTTTCCTTTATGCCCCTGGCACTTAATAGAGTGCTTGCTCGTAGTTAACACTTAGTTTTTTTCTTTCCTTCCTTCCTTCCTTCCTTCCTTTCTTCCTTCCTTCCTTCCTTCCTTCCTTCCTTCCCTCCTTCCTTCCTCCCTCTTTTCCTTCCTTCCTTCCTTCCTTCCTTCCTTCCTTCCCTCCTTCCTTCCTCCCTCTTTTCCTTCCTTCCTTCCTTCCTTCCTTCCTTCCTTCCTTCCTTCCTTCCTTCCCTCCTTCCTTCCTTCCTCCCTCTTTTCCTTCCTTCCTTCCTTCCTTCCTTCCTTCCTTCCTTCCTTCCTTCCTTCCTTCCTTCCTTCCTTCCTCTCTTCCTTCACTTATTTAGTAAGCTGCTATGATATCAAGGGCAAATATTCTTGGTTCTTTCACCTTAAACTCCTCCTCACATGATCTACCATCACTCTCCTGGCTGCTCCCCTCTCCATGTTCTCCAGTTTGTCAATGTCCTTTGTTAAATGTGTCACCGGGCGTTGAACACTGTCCACCCAACAATATAAGCTCCTTGGATTGTGTCTCATTTTTGCCTTTATAGGTCCAGTGCCTAGCTAGTACACAGCAGGCATTTAATAAACGCTGATGGAAATAGCACTAATTATAGAGTTAAAGGACATGAGTTCAGATTCTACCACCAAGGCTTCCCACCTGTGAGACCTTGGGATACTCACAATCTCCCTGAGCATCAGTTACTTCATCTATACAATCAAGAGGTCCGACTCCCGCCTCTGAGGTACCTTCTAAGCTCCAGCTCTGAGGTCAGTCAATCAGAAAACATTCATTACTACACATCAGGCACTGTGCTAAGCGCCAGGGATACAAAAAGGGGCAAAAGACAGTCCCTGATCCTAAAGAGATGAGGTCTGGCCAGGCGGTGAACGATCGCATTGCCCAGCCCCACGTTCCGGACTCTGCCTCTGTCCGATCTGCGGGCTCACCGGGATTGTGGCGGGGCGGGGGGCAGAAGGGATGAATCTCCCACACAAGAGCCGAACTTGGAGAACAGCGGGATGAGCATGGGGTGTCTGACCTGTGGACCATTAAGTGGGGACAGTCCAAGCTTCAGCCTAAAGGTCGATCTATCCGTTTAATATTATCACGCAGACAAAGAAATTGTGCCGCCGCTGTTCGCAGCTCATCTTGAAACGCTGCGGAAGCGATCGCTGCCTTCAACCTGCAAAGGGGCAAAGGCGCGAGGACTCCCACTGAAGAGATGGCCCCTTTGCGCATCCCGGCGCGGATAAGATTGGGCTCGTCCGTTGGATTGCCCTTCAGAGCACGAGGAGTTTTCCTGGGGAACCACTGCCCTCTGGTGGCCTAACTGTGGTATTTGCTCAACTCCAGGCTACTGTGAACTTGGAGGACCCTTCGTGTAAGCTGGCAGTTCTCAAACTTGTTGGTTCCTCAAAAAGCTTTTATTTATTTACCATATTAAAACTAGAACTGATATTTTAAATGTTTTAATTTATTTTAAATAGCAATAATAAACTCACATTCATATAAATGACATTTTTGAAAATAAGTGTATTTTTCCAAAGTGTGATTTCATTATTTTTGTAAATTCTGCGATCTCTTTGATATCTATATGTATAGAAGTTCTTTTGTTTGTTTGTTTTACATCACCATAGGCATATCTGCTTCTGCACCCAATCTATTGGGCTCACATAGATATGTAATTGGAAAGGGCATGAGGGTTTTAATAGGCAAATAACATCTTCGTATTATTATAAAAATAGTTTTGTTCTCACAGACCCCCCCCAAAAAATTCTCCAAAACTCCCTCGGTTCAAGGGCTACATTTTGAGACCAGCTAGTATAAACAAAGGGGCAGCTAGATTGCTCCCTAGAGTCAAGAAGACCTGAGTTCAGATCCAACCTCAGATACTTATTAGCTATGTGTCTTTGGGCAAGTCACTTACCCTGTGTTTGCCTTAATCCCCTGGAGAATGTAATGGCAAACCACTTCAGTATCTTTGCCAAGGAAACCTTGTGGACAATATGGTCCATGGGGTTAGGTAGAGTGGGATATATCTGAACAATAACAATGGCACAAGCAGAACCATAGAGAAAATCCACGAGACAAAGTTCATACAAAAAATAAATTTTAAAAAGGAACCAATTTGTTTTCTTATCATGAAGATCCTCTTTGTACAGAAGAAAACACTGAGGCTCAGAGGGATGACATCACCTCAGGGTCACTTCTCCTTAGAGGAGAATCTCGGGGTCTCATTGGCCACATGAATCTTCTGTGAGGTTCCTTAAAGAGTAAGACACAAAAGTACAGCTGAAGAAATGGGTTGACACGGACTGAATAATTGATACACATGGACTCAGGGACCCAACTATCAGATCAAATTTCAGTAACACCATTATTAACAAGGTGGATTTCAAGTGCAGACCGAGTTCAAGTCAAGGAACCAATCTGATATCTGAGGATCTTCCTCATGTCGTCTCTTGTGCTGCTAAGGGCTTCAAGTCGATAGGCCTGGGACTGTCCTTTTCCATGGAGGGTCAGGCCTTCTCTGGAAGACTGCTCAGTTCTCACTCGGACATGGAGAGCATCCAGAGGAGGGGGACCGGGACAGGGAAGGCTCTCGAGTTCCCATCATATAAAACTGGCTAATGGCACTGGAATGTTTAATCTGAAGAAGAGAAGGCTGGGAGGAGAGGGTCTCCAAGATACCAAAGATCTGCCATCTAGAGGAGATTTATGATGCTGGGCCCCAGAGAGCAGAGCTCGCTGTCACAAAAAAGTTCTGCTCTCAATATCATCATATTTATAAAGACTGTTGTCTTGTCAATGGCCTCCTCAGGATATAAGCCCAGTAGTGAAATGCTGAGGCCAAGAGCACGCACATTTTAGTCTCTTTGTTTGCAGAATTTCAAATTTTTTTCCAAAATGGTCGTAGTGAATGGCAGCTCCACCGACATTGCTCCCAAACCCCTTCGATGTGGACTTCTCCGATCTTTCATCATCTTTGACAATTGTCAGGGTGTGAGGTGAAACTGGGGCGGGGGTGATGTGCATTTCACTTGTTTTCCGTCATCTGGAACATTCTTTCATATGGTTGTTCTTCTGAGAATAGTGCGTTCATGTCCTTTGTCACTTATCTGTTAGGGAGTGAATTTTGGTTAGACATACACGAATCCGCACATATGTATGTACACGTACACGGTACATAAACATATATTATGCAGCTTCATATAACATACAGCATATTATCTATGTTATATATGACACTGCATATCATACACACAATACATTTTAAAATATATTACATGTATTATATAATAAACACATATACAATAAACATGTATGTATATATGTAAATATAAATGTTTGGATATATAACTAAAAGTCATTCCCCAATAGATATTGTATTTTTAGCTAGATATATACAGTTATATAGATACAGCAGACATATTTTATATATTACTTACATTCATATATGTCACACATGTTGAACTCTGTAAAGTATTCATTTCATAAATTTCATTTGTGTAGCATTAACAGTACAAATTAACTTTGGAAGTACTGTCATTTTTATTACATTGGCATGGTCCAGCCATGTGCACTGAATATCCCCCTCGTTATTTAAATTATGCTTTGTTTCTTTAAGGAGTATTTTGTAATTGAATCCATACAAGTATTTTGTGTGTTTTCTTCCTCAAATGCAATTCGTTATGTGGAAGAAGACTTCCCTTTCTATTTTTGCCTCTTGGACTTTGTTATTATAGAGAAAAGCTGTTCATTTTTGAGAGTTTATTTTATGGCCTGCAACTTTCCTGAGGCTATTATCTTGATTTAGTATCTCTGCTAACTGCCTAGGATTTTTTAATTAAGCCAGGATATTATCAGTAAATCGTGACAGTTTTCTCTTCTCTTTACCTATCTTTATACCTTGAATTTCTTTCTTTTATGTTTTTGCGATTGCTACCATTTCCAGAACTCTAACAAACAATAATAGAGTCAAAAGGCTTCTTTGTGCTAGCTATGTGTCAGTCCTGTACTCATTGAGAAAGGTTCTAACATGACCCTATTGCATATGATGCTTGATTTTAGATACTTTTTATGGCACTACAAAACATCCTTCTATTCCTAAATTTTATAGTGCTTTTAGCAGGAATAAATACTGTGCTCTGTCAAAGGCTTTTCCCACAACTATGGAGATAATCATGTTGTGCTGCATATTCTTGTTTTTAATATGATGTATTGATTGCCTTCCTAATTCAGAACTATCCTCACAACCCTGGTATAAATCCAACCTTTTGGATGAATGAATATACTCTGCTTGAATCAGTGCTCATTAATGATGTGGGTCTATAGTCTTCCTGTCCTTTATCGTTACCTGGTTTAGGTACCAGGACTATATTTTCCTTATAAAAAGAATCTGGTGGGGCATTTTCTTTTTCAATTTTTTGAGAATAATTTGTGAAACATGGGTATTGATTGTTCTTTCAAAGTTTGATGAGATTCTTCTGTTAATCCATTAAGACCCATAGGTTTATTTATTTGTAAGAGCAACTAGATCTATTTCCTTTTCTGAGAATGGGTTATTTCAGGTGTCTATTTGATCATCTGTTAGCCGATTTCACATTTCTGAATATATTTCTCTAATTCTTTCATGGTCTCGGTTCTGTTAGCACACAATAGTACAAAATAAACTTCTATATTCTTTTTATTTCATTTGTTTTTTATGAATTTACCTTCCTCGTTATTTCATTGACCTGATTTTCTGCCCTATTCTTTTTAATCAGGCGGCTAAAGATTTAGCAATTTTACGACACTTTCCAAAGAACCAGCTTTTAGTTTACCATTTCTGTAGCTTTCTTGGCTTCCAGTTTATCTATTTCTCATGTAATTTTTAATGTATCTTGTGCTTATTTGTGTTTGTTCATTGTTTAGTTTTCTAATGCATATTTAATTCTTGATCTTTTCTATTTTGTCAATATAAGTTTGTATGGATAGAAATTTCCCCTTAAGCATTGCTTTAGTTGCATTGAGAAATTTTGTTGTATTATCATTTTCTTTCACATAATGATTGTTTCTATGGTATGTTCTTTGACTCACTCATTATTTAGGATTTTATTATTGTTTCCATTTGTGTATGTATGTGTGTGTGTGTGTGCGCGAGTATGCGTGCACATGTGCACATGCTACTTGACATGCTTATATATTTATTGTGCTCTGTAAAGGATATGTTTACTCTTTCTACCTTTCTATACTTCTTTGCCATATCCCTTTGCCTTAGTACATGGTCAATTTTTGCAAAGTTCCATGTGAGCCTAATAAATATGTATAATCTTTAGTAGCCCCCATTTAAAATATGCCTTAGAAATAAATCTTTTAGCTCTAATTTATCCAGTAATTTGTTCAGTTCTATATTTTGTTATTTGTTTATCTTTCTGTTACTTATCCAAAACTGAGGGATGCTGAAATTTCTTGTGTTACCATCTATGTCTTTTTGTAGTTCAATTTGTGATTTAGTTAAATTCTCCTTTATGAATTATTACGTAAAGACCTTTAGAGAAGATAAGTTTACTATTGTCCTTGGTTTGTTGTTTATACCTTCAGCATAATATAGTTTCCATGTTTTTCTCCTTTTTTATGTTTTGAGTGTTTATTTTTGCTTTGTTTCAACCTGAATGAAACTGCTCCATTTTTAGATTCAATTGATGCAAAGTAAAAAAAAAAAATTCTAGGTGCTCATTTTCATTCTGTGATCTCTTTTATTTTTCAAATGTGTTTCTTATAAGTGACAGATTGTAGGGTTTTGCTTCCTCATTCTGTCACTCTTTTTCATTATTGAATTGTTTCATCCATTCACATTAAAGTTATGAGAGTTAAATGTATATTTTTCTTCATTTGTATCTAATACTTTTTGTTTCCATATTAGGATTTCCTCCCCCGTTCTATAAATAATCTCTCCAGTTATATTAATTTAATCTATCTTAAGGTAACCTCTCTTCTCACCGTCAACCTCCCATCCCTCCCATGTTTCCCTTTTCCTAGTTTTGAAGTTTTGCCTAACTTATTAGTTCTTTTCTTTTTCTTAATTTTACATAATTAATTCATTTCCCTTTCTTTCCTCTCAGTTAAGCAAAATTCCCCTTTCTCCTCTCTCCAATATTTTTTAGTTTTTAAAATTTCATTTTTCTGCAGTTAAAGAATTTATTCCCCTCGTTCTCTAATTTATTTTTACCTTCCCTTTCTGTCCGTTCTAAACTTTTCCCCTTGGATACATTGCCTTATTCTTAGTTATCCCTTTGTAAATCTCTGTTCTCCATGGGATGAAAACTTCTATGGGTTTCTTCTTCTTAACATGTTAAGTAGCCTTTTAGACCTTTCCCTTTGGTCCCAATTTTACTTTTTTTTTTTTTCTATTCTGCCTCCATCTTAGAAATCCTTTTTTTCTTTTTTACAGGCAATAGAGGATGTCCTATGGAAAGAATTTTTTAATGTCCCTGACTGTGCTGTTCATTATTGACTTTTGCCCTTCTATTGGTCATTTCTGCCCCCCCCATTTTCCTTGAAATCTCTTCCCTGGGTCCATGCCCTCCTTTCCTTCTGGGTGTTAACTGTGCCTAGGTGTTCTGATTCCCTTTCTTCTGAGGTAGGTCTTTTTAAGCATTAGATCCCTGTAGACTAAATTGATTGCACTTTCCCATCCCCCTTTATAGACTCTCTTATCCTATGGGAACATCCATCAGTGGTACCCTGCTCCATGACAGAAACAAACATTTCCCTCTTTCAATCTCCCTTTAATCCCTCCCTTTGTCTGTGCTGTAGCTTGTCTTTCTCCTGAGAAACTACAGGACTTCTCTTCCCTTATGCCTGGACTTTGACTTGATTAGGACATATCATGTATTCCCCTCTATCTTCTTCCTCCCTTCCCCCCTTTTATGTGTCCTCTCATTTGGTCATTTAATCCCATAACAGGCATTGATTCTCCTGTAGGTGGGTGGGGTGTTGTGAGGCTTGTCCCATGATGGTTTAGGCCTGCTTCTTCACTATCGTTTCAATGTAATTTCTGCTTTCACCCTTTTTTCCTTGTGCACATTTAGAAAGGAGTCTCAGTGACCTATCAGCTTGCTGTCCTCTTGCTGTTGTTACTGTTGGCCTTGTTTGCTTGTATTTTTGTTGTCTTGGGCATCTGAAAGGCAAATACTTTCCTCTGATGTGGTTTTATTTCTGGGAATTCTTTGAAAGTCTTTTTTTTTTATTGAACATCCATCTTTTTTCACTGACAGTCAGGCTCAAGCGAGGTCACCTTGGGCTGAGTTTGAGCTCCTTTGCTTACAGGAATACATTATTCCAATCTTTTTTGCAGTTTCTGGTCAGTTCAGAAGAGTCTTGTTTTAAATATCTCTTTATACTTGAAGGTATTTCCCCTTGTTGCTTGGAAAATTTGTTGTTTGTCCGCAGATTTATTCAACTGAACTACTGGAGTTTACAGCATAGAATCTTGGGCTTCTTTGTTTTGTTTTATCTGGGGGTGATCTGTGGGTTCTTTTGGTAGACACTTTGTTTTCTGTTTTCAGAAGTTCTGGGTAGTTTTCTTGTATTATTCCTTGCATTACGATAGGTTATTTTTACATTTGTGTTCTTCTTGGACACTTACTTGTTTTTTAAGGTTAATGTTTTTTATGCATGAAGATCACATTTTTCTTTCTTTTTTTGAGGCAAACAGGGTTAAGTGACATGCACAGGGTCTGTACTAAGTGTGTAGTAAGTAGTAAGATAAGTAAGCTAGTAAGCGTGTGGGGTCACATTTGAACTCAGGTCCTCCTGAACTCAGGGCAGGTGCTCTATCTGCTGCTCCACATGGGTGCCCGCACATTTTCTTTTAATGTCATTGCTTTGGCTTCTCTTTTTCCAGTTCATCCTTCACTTCTGCATATGTGCATTCCCACTCAGTTATTTTCTTTTTCTTTCTTGGTGACATTTTTCATTCTGCCAAATATGTCCACTGTACAAGCCATGATTCCGCATTCACGATTCCCATTTCTCTCTTAAACCATTGGGATCTGGCCCTTTTCACACAGAGTGAAAAATATGACCTGGGTTGGGGTAGAGCATAGTGGAGTAATTCTCCCATCTGACCCTCAAGCATTTGTCTCAAATATGCAAAGTAAGCGAGTTGTAAAGTCTTGGTCTTAGGGGAGAAGTGAGGAGGAAGGAGTGGAGAGAAGAAAAGGAGAAAAAAGGAGAAAAGAAGAAGAGGGAAGCAGGGCAGAGGGAGGAGAGGGATGGGAGAGCCAAAGAGTGAAGAAGGGAAAAAGATTGGGAGGGAGGCAAACAAAAAGGAGAGAGAGGAAAAGGGAGGAGGACTTAGGGTAGGAAAGGCAGAAGGATGAGGGAGAATAGGGGAAAGTAGGGAAAGAAGAGGGGAGGAAGAGAAAAGAGAGAGAAGGGGAGAAGGGAAAAATAACGGAGTAGAGGGGACAAAGATTCACAGAAAGGAGGGTCCTCAGTGGCCATCTTGTTCCAGTCTCTAATCTTATAGATAAGGAAACTGAGTGCTGGAGAGGTTAAGTGACTTATCCAGGGTCACACAGGGAGCAAACATCAGAGATGGAGCATTAACCTAGATGCTTTGCTTCTACAGCCAGTGTGATGTCTTTTGTATCATGAAAGAAGGTGGGGGGCAGGGAAAGAAGAGAGGGGAAGAGAGGAGAAGGGGAAGAGAAGAGGGGAGGATGAGGAAAGGTCACTGGGAGGAAGAGAAGAGAAATGAGGGGGAAGAAAGGGAGGGGAGAGGGAGGGCAAAGGGGAGGATGGTGAGAGAAGAGGGAGAGGGGAGGCAGAGGAGAAGGGGGGAGGGTGGAGAGAGAAGGGGAAGGAAGTGAGGGGAAGAGAAGAGAAAGAGAAGAGGGGAGAATGAGAAAAGGTCACTGGAAGAGAGAGAAGAGAAATGAGGGGAAGGAGAGAAAGAGACGGGAGGGGAGCATAGAGATGGAAGGAGCGGGGAGAGAGGGAGGGGAGGGAAGGCAAAGGGGAGGAGGGAGAGAGAAGGAGAAGAAGAGAGGAAGGAGAGAGGCAGGGGAGAAGAAAGGGAGGAGAGAGGAAGGAGACGGGAGGGGAGGATGGAGAGAAAAGGGCCAGAAAGAGGAGTGGGGGAAGAGAGAGGAGTGGGGTGGGGGGGCTGTGGGAGAGGAGGGAGAGGAGCGGAGAGCAGGAGGAAGCCCGGCCCTGTGGGCTCCTCCCCCTTCCCCGCCCCTCCCCCTAGCCCCACCTCCTGCAGACTGCCCTGGGGGCGGGGCCAGGATCCTGGCTCCTGTCAAGGTGGGAGGTGGGCGGGGAAGGAGGCGGGTCCAGGAGGCTGGGAATGAAGAGGGGCGAGGCTAACGGAGGAATGGGCGGGGCTAGGGCTCTGGGGCCCAGGGTAGAGGGCGCTGGGGCCTGCACTCTGAGGATGGGCGGAGCATGCTGACGAGAGATGGGGCTAGAGCCCTGGTGGTTAGGCCTAGGAAGGTGGTGGGTGTGGCCAGGCCGCCATCAGGGGGCGGGGACTAAAGGGTTTGGGGGTGGGGCATCCGAGACAGCTAGCCGGATTGGACGGTGAAGGGGGCGGGGACGTGACGCAGGCGGCGGCGGCTTGTTGCCCGTTGCTAGGGCGGCGCGCGCCTGGCGACCGAACGCGGTGAGGCCGCGCAGGCGCCGTTGTAGAGCGCGGTGTATTGTGGGATGGGCCGGCGAGCTCGGCGGCGACGGCGGCGGTGGCGGCGGGAGCGGCGGGGCCAGGCGGCGGCCTGAGGTGGCCGGGTCGGGGCCGGGTCGGGGCCGGGTCGGGGCCGGGACCGCCATGAACGCCTCGGTGGTGAAGCGCACGCAGGAGGCCCTGGGGAAGGTGATCAAGAAGCCGCCGCTGACGGAGAAGCTGCTGAGCAAGCCTCCGTTCCGCTACCTGCACGACATCATCACGGAGGTGCGGGCCCAGGCCGGGAGGGCAGGGGAGGCCCCGGGGGGGCTGGGGCGCCCGCTCGGGGTGCGCCTGCCCTCGGGGGTCTTCCGTGGAGAGGAGGGACGCGATGGCGGTAGGGGCTGCCCCGTGGGGCCCTCCCGGCTCGGGAAGTTCCCTCTACCTGTGCAGATCGCCGCTCTCGCCCCCGGCGAGGCAAAGGACCCTCTTCTCGCGCATCCAGTAGGCGCTTAATAAGTTCCGGCTGTGTGTCAGGGGCTCCGAGCCCCGTGTCCATTAGCTCTCTTCCCCGGGCTCTTGGCCGCCGAGCCGTCACAGTCCCCAGGCGGCCTTGCAACCTCCAGGGACCGGCGGCTCACTACCTCCCGCGCACTAAGTGAAGCGTAGCTTTCAAGCGTGGGGAGGCGGGCAGGTACGAAGCACCTATGGGGTGCCGGCACCTCGCCAAGCGTCGGAGACAGCCGGGTCCGGGGCCGCGATGAGCCGCATGTGGAGGAGGCCCCCGGGGCTCAGGGACCTGAGACCTGCCCAGGTTTCCAGGAGGCGGGATCGAGGGGGCACACATGCCGGGAAACTGAGGCTCAGAGATGAAGTGTCCGAGCCGGAAGGGCCCCTGAGGCGGAGTAGAGGCAGAGTGGGGAGCTGGGGGGCTGCTTGAGAGCACAGACGCAGCTGGGATGGGGGGAGGGGGCTGTTCTGCGGCTGACCCCAGGTTGCTTTCCAGCAGAGCCGGGGGAATCCCCTTCCGCTCCTCAGGGTGACAGGGACCACGGAGCGGATCCGAGCCTCCCGGCTTCTGGGGTGTGGCTGGTCCTTGTGTGCAACTTGTGGGGGCCGGGGTCCTGGCCCCTGCTCTTTGGAAAGGGGTCACCCAGTGCTCGGGCCCAGTGCTGGTTCTTCAGTCTTTCTAGTCTCCTGATTGAAAGCTTCCTGGGCACTTGGGTTTGTGCACGTTGCCAGGGGAGGCTGCCATGCTTCCTGATGGCTCTGTCTGCCCCGAGCCTGGAGGAGGGGCGTGTGAGGCCGGTCTGATCTGCCCAGGAAGCAGGGGCGCCCTCGGCCACCACATTAAGGGCATCTCTCTGCTCTCGGACCCCTTGGTTCATACAAACATCCTCACGCTTGCTGATGCAAACCTTCTTTGTACATTTGTCAAAAAGCCACCAAAGCGGGAAGTGGATTCTGAAAAATTGTGTGTTCTGTTTAAGTGCAACCAGGAGACCGAGAAGTGGAAGGAAGCGCCCTGTCTGTCCTCACGAATATTAGTGTTTCCATCACAAATATTGCACTACCCTGCAATAGCCAGTTTATAAAATGAAGATAGAATTTGTGTT
Organism: Trichosurus vulpecula; assembly: GCF_011100635.1. Lineage (NCBI taxonomy): Eukaryota > Metazoa > Chordata > Mammalia > Diprotodontia > Phalangeridae > Trichosurus > Trichosurus vulpecula. Next base: position 6,571,365 of record NC_050579.1, read on the forward strand.
TGCGTGAGAGGAAGTAGAATTCTGTCCTTGAACGTCAGCCCCCAGAAAACAACCAGCCCTGAGAGGGCGAGCAGGCTTTGTGCTTTGTGTGGTGCGTGGGATAACATGCCCCCGAAATATTCCCACAGAGTCTGGGCTGATTGATTGGTTTGTTGGTAAAAGCAGTTAAAGAATTAAAAAAGGCAAGTTTGATTCTAACGGAGCTTCAGCAGCTCTGCCACTGCCCTGCAACACGTTCCCGGTTTCATGTCATGTCCACATTTGATGCACGTGCCTTCCACTTCTCCATCTGAGTCACTGATAAAGATGTGAAGGGCCCAGACTCTCCAGCAGAGACCTCCCCTCAATCGCTGCAGGTCCATTCATTAACGTGTGCTGGCTTTGTTCACTCAGTCCCTTCAAAATCCTGTTAACCCTACTGTCACGTAGCCTGGGCATTCCCAGCCTTTTCAAGTGTGAAGAGACGCAGAGCATACATACTCATACATACGTACATACATACTCATACATAATGAGTATCAATTGAAAAAATATATAACAAAGCATTTAATTCCCTGATATTTAAATGACTTTACATTTTATTTATAACAACGCTGTCTGCATATATCTGAAAAATAATACTGAGATCTGCTTCTGCAGTATTATTGCCTTTAATGCCACCATCACCGAGCCAGTTCCTGCCATTTGAAACCTTAGAATTAACTTTGATTCTTCCTCATGGCCCTTCATGTTCCGATGTCTTCCCCCCGTACTAAATTCTGTGAGCTGTATCTGCAAAATCTGCATTCGTCTTGTTCTTTGCACCTTGATTGAGCGCTCTGGATGCTCATTCTGTCTTGGCTGTTAACTCTTTGTGCTGTCAAGCCAGTCGTCATAACTCCCTGAGCCTTGGAGGGTGTGCTCATCTTTAAAACGGTCAGGAGGGGATGGTATAAGGGATTAGCCTTTTCCTACTGAGCCCCAGAGGGGCAGCAAGAGGAGAATTGAGATTTGATGTGCGGATAAAATTCCCAACAACTGGAGCTTTCCCCAAATGGAGGGGCTGCCCCGGGAAGTGGCAGGTTCCCTTGTACTAGAGGAAGTGTCTTCAAGCAAAGGGTGGGTGCCCATTTGGGGATGTGTTATGCAGTGGAGAGAGTCTTGCTTAGGTAACAATTGGCCTCAAGAACCTCAGTGGCCCCTTTTGACCCTGAGAGTTTAACCTCTAAGGTCCTCTGAGGCTCCTGCTTCTGATCTGACGTTCTTGTGCTCCTTGGTTGAGGTACTAGTAGTGAGACTGAGGGAAGAAAGAAACAAACAGGAGGACCTCACTATTCGTAGGGAGGCAAGACAGTTCTGTTGTGTATAAAGAATTGTCTTTCTGCCACTGTAGACTTTTGTTGATATGATTCTAAATTCATCTTATCTACCTATGTAATAATATTTAATGTATTTACCATAACTTGATGGCTAGAGGTCCAGCCTTGGAGTCAGGAAGACCTGACTCCAAGGTGAGTTCAAGTCTCATCTTTAACATATATTAACTCTGTGACCAATGGCAAGTCACCTAATCTCTTCCATCCCTGTATCTACTTACCCACCCCAACTTTCTGAGACTATATAAATTCCAGATGAACTGGTCACCTGCGTTGGTGGAGTGAGTCTCCACACAGGAAATTTCCTGTAGCCATGAAATCTCAGGCCTAGATCCCTCTCACCTTCCCAAAAAAAGAAAACACCTTTGACAGTTTGCAGGCTCTGTGACCTTGTCTGGTAGGGTGGGTAATCACCAATGATTTGGATAGCAAGCACCCAGGCTTTTGTCTTCAGTTATTTGCCCATGATTTCTCCAGAGGGGCTCTGTCCCCTACCCTGAACACATCACAGTTTTGGCATCTCATGGGGCCAGTTGATTTGTCCATCAGTTTCTTTAAAATGCTAGAACTACTGAAGTCTTAGGGGAAAAAAAAAAACTTTTTGATAAAATCAATGTAAAGCATCAGAGGGAAGTTATTTAAAATTGCTAAAAAAAATTTTGGTGTTTTGTTTTTATCTTATTTTTATTGATGCTTTTTGTATTTGTCTTGAGAGGCAGTATGGTATGGTGGGTAGAGAGCTGGCCTCGAAGCCAGGAGTGCCCTGCTGACTGGGTGACTCTCAGTGCTTTGGGTAGTGCTGAGACTTTTCAGGTGTAGAGAAGGTACAGACTTGCATTGGTGAGGGGCATGTCCTTAACCACGAGTTTCTTACACTATTGAAATCACGGGTCCAGTCCCTATCTCTAGCCATCTGTTTTGTTTTTACATCACATGGTTTTTCCTCATTATATCTTTCTCTCCTCTATTGACCTAGCCTTTGTGACGAGAAAAAACAGTTCAGTAAAACTAACCAATGTGTTAATGGTATCTGATAGTGTAGACAATATTCAGTTCCTATTGTTCCCACCTCTACAGTGAAGGGTTGGAGGACCATTTTCTCAACCTTTCTCTGGGGCCAAGCTTGGTCATTATAATTATGTAATGTTCAAGTTCTTTTCCTTCCTTCCTCCTTTCCTTCCTCCTTCCCTTCCCTTCCTTCCTCCCTCCCTTCCTTCCTTCCTTCCTTCCTTCCTTCCTTCCTTCCTTCCTTCCTTCCTTCCTTCCTTCTTCCTTCCTTCCTCCCTTCCTTCCTCCCTTCCTCCTCCTTCCCTTCCTTCCTTCCTTCCTCCTTTCCTCCCTTCCTTCCTTCCTTCCTTCCTTCCTTCCTTCTCTCTGCCCTTTTCCTCCCTTTGGTCCTTTTAGTTTATAATGTAGTCTTTGTTTATATTATTTTTCTGGTTTTACCTACTTCACTCAGCATTTGTTCATATAAATCTTCTGTACTTTGCATTCATGAATCTAACTCTGCCTTTTTTTCTTTCTTCAAGCTAAATGTTGATCCACTAGAAATTAGGCTTTGATTGAAGGATTTCTTGTATGCATAAGCCAGGTGCAAATAGACTTGGAAAGACTTAAAGCTTTGGAGGTTTCCACTTAAACATGTTACCGAATCTGGATTGATGATGCTTTGTGGTGTGATATTAATAATTAACCTTTTCTTTATGTTTTGAAGGTAATTAGAATGACTGGTTTTATGAAGGGTCTCTACACAGATTCTGAGCTGAAATCTGATAATGTTAAGGTAGGTTTGAAGCCCTCTCCCTTCCTTGGTTAATGTTTTTAAGTGAATAGTTTTTCTTCCTCTTCCCCTAATCATTTTCTCAAGGATAATGCCATTCTCAAATCTTGAGGATAAAAAGGTCGGTTTTTGACTTAATAGCCTGGGGAAAACAGTTCTGCCAGTCTCCCCTTTTCTGGAGGGAAATATGATGATTGAATGGTGGAGTGAGATGGTGAAAACAGCTCATTACAAACTTCACTTTACCTTTGGCTAAGAGATTGTTAAGATAGCATCAGTGAAAGAAACGATTTATTTTATGTTTCTTTTGGATTCAGGGAACCCTCCGAAGCCCTATTTATTCTTTTCTTTGAAAGCATTTGATGTGCATTACTTTCCCAGATACCTTCTTTATATGGTTCATGTCCCCAGGTCCTTCACTAGTGAGCCCTTATTCCAGGTATTAATAAAGTTTCATAGAGTTCCTCATATAAATAGTAGAACAGTGTTTTATAAAAATTGAGAAAATATCTTTCTTTAGAGAAAAACAGTTGAAGATTTTGTTGAAGATTTTTTATCTAAATCATTTCTAAATTATTTGGAACTCCATCCGTGTTTCATTTGTAAACTTGTTTATTGTGAGGGCATAGATTTCTGATTTTGTAGTGTATGCGATCACTTGAGTGGTAGCACGACCTGGGCAACAGAGTTCTGCGTGTGAAGTCAGGAGGATCTCTCTTTTAAAACCCACCTTTGACCTTCACTAGCTGTGTGACTCCATTCAGATCTCTCCTTCAGCTTCCATAAGTCTCAGGCACCTTCCAAAGTTTGACCTACTAAGTTTTAAATAAAGAGATCCCACTCTGGCAGCTCCCATGCTAATGAAATCAGGTATTTGCATATGGTCTAATAGCTGTACATTGTAATGCAATGCTTACTGTACATGCTTGAAACTATTATTCTGGTAGACAATCTGAAAACTCTATCTTGAGCTTTTATGAAATGCATGTACCTCAATATGCATTTATTATTGATTAAGGGAAAACAGACTTGGTAAATCAGAATGCTGCCTTAAAGACTCCTCCAGTTGGGTGTCACCTGTGAGCCCACCTCCCTCTAGTGCCAGCAGAGCAGAGCAGGCAGCTCACTGTTGTCTTTTGTATCACGAGCAGCTGTGATCTGGGGGGAGATCCTGGAGCCCTGTGATTTACAACTCAGCGGTGGCCCCAAGAGGATATTAATTATTAGGTTCACAAGATAGGCTTGGGGGGCAAGTGACTGAGCTCAGCTGGGTCTCATGCCATCCAGTGCTGGCCTTGGCTCTTGGGCTGTGTCCAGGATTTGTCCAAGGACTATGTACTGATGTCTTAACTCACTCATGGTGACCTTGGTCATCTGAGAAGAGTGTCTTGTTGATGTCCCCATAGGGATGAGATTTGTGTTTCAAAGGTTTATGTTGGGGGATCAATTCAGTCCAGAATGTATTCAGTGGGATTAGTTTTATTTACTTACAGAGATCTAGAATTTCTAAATGCGAAGTGCTTTTCAAATTAGCCATGTTTATTAGTGATGAGAACTTTATCAGTAGAACATGTTTAATGCTCTCCATCCTCAGAGAAAGAACTGATAGTGTCTGAATACAGATTGAAGCAATTTTTGTTTTGTTTTGTTTTTAAAAAGAACATGTTAGAGATGATATAAATCATGACTCTAAATATTCTATTTTAAATTTCAATTTATTAGGATAAAGATGCAAAAATTAGCTTCCTTCAGAAGACCATAGATGTTGTGATAATGGTTTCAGGAGAACAGTTGTCTGTGAAACCAGCGAGAATTGTGGCAGGACACGAACCAGAGAAAACGAATGAACTGCTCCAAGCGATTGGAAAATGCTGTCTCAATAAGGTAATGCTTCAAGACCAAGTTAAAACAGAGGTGTGGAGAACAGGAGCCCATCACATAAAGAATTTCATGACTTTATGTGTTTGCCATGCAACAAGGGCCCTTTTCACTCTGCCATTCTGGCTTCCACGGGTCTCCCTAAGGGATCTTTTTGTTTCTGTTGCATCATTTGAAAGCTGGGGTGGTGGTGGGGCTGGGCGGGGTGGGGTTCGGGGCAGGCTGCAGCTCTGACTTCCCTGCTTTCATTCCCATTAGATGAAGTGAGGGGATGGATAGCTGCAGCCCAGCCCAGCTTAGAAGCTCATGTAGGTCTCTTGCCTAAAAACCTCTCCTGAAATTCCAGTTTAGGGATTCATCTCCTTACTGAAAGTGTTACATAAATATCTGTTATTTTAAAATGCCAGACTAAATCTCATTTCTTGGTGTGTAACTTTTTTTACTCTTAATGGATATTTTGTTTGCATTTCACCTTCCTTGCTGCATACATCCTGCCCCTCTTCACTAAAGGTTAAATACCTCTAATTCTCACTTTCTAAAGACACTAGATAGGAAAGAAGAGACTGCCTCTTTTTCCTCTGGGGCCAAGCTTGGCAGTTGTAATTGGTGTCAGTTACTTTAATCAGATGATCTGACTAAGGCCTTCCAGATAGTGACACTCTGGAAATGGAAATTTTCTGTGTTTAGCAAAGGCAAGGACCTGAGATTTTAGAGACCAGGCAGACTTTGGGGCAGGGTGGGGTGGACTTGGACAGTCGAGAAAGGTACGGGAGAAGAAATGGGGTCAGAGAGTCAACAAGAGAGACTTCTCTAATATCCCAGTTTTGCCTAAGGCTCTGGGGGCTCAGGTGCTTGTGTGTGTGTTACCACAGCAGGCTAGGTGGAAAGAGTGTTAACCCCAGCTTTCTCAAGCTGAGCCAGGCCTCCTTCATCTTGGTTAGTTCAGACAAGACAGGGAAAGTCTGTTTATGTCTCTCTGTTGATCTATTAAGAGGAGGAGAAGAAGAGGGAAACTGGAAATGGAACAGAAATCCAATGAGGAGGAGACACTGAATGGTCTCACACTTCTTCCTGCTGTTATCCTGGGACTTCCACTTTCAAAGACACAAAGAAACAAGTCTGTATTAAGAGCCTCCTATGTGAGGGGCACTGTGCTAAGCACTTTACAGGCCAAGTTAAAACAGAAGCATCAAACATGTGAGCATAACATAAAAAAGAATTTCACGACATCACGTGTCCTTGTGGGTGTTAGCTTTTTGATCCTTGTAGTGATCCTCAGAAAGAGGTGCTATTATCATCCCTATATTACAGTTGAGGAAGCTGAGGCAAACAGAGGTGAAGCCCTTTCTCCATGGTCACACAGCTAGTAAGGGTTTGAGGCCACATTCGAACTCAGGTCTTTCTGACTCAAGGCCTAGCCTTCTATCCACTGTGCCACCAAGCTTCTTCAAACTCAAAAGTTTTAGAATGTAGACCAGATGCTGATATCCAGCCCCTGGTAAACCTTCCTGCAAAACCCTTGCAGAGGAGGGGGAAATACTTCTCTTTCCCGAGTGGCTTCAGGGCATTTTTTCTGTAGGCAGGCGGAATCCTGATGAAAGTACATTGTGCTCAGCAAGCCTTGTAAGTGTGTGGCCAGATGTTATCTTCCCTAGCCTTTCTCCCACTTTTGATCCCATATCATTTCAGGGGCTGGGGCTGAGCTGAGTGAAAGGTCCCCACTGGACAGAGGTGACCCCAGATTGCTCAAAACCCTTAGGAAATAGAGGGAGGAGAAGCCTCCTGACTCACCCTCTTAAGTACCCAGCCAAAAGCCACTGCAAATTGAGTGTCCTCTCTCCTCTCCACTGGCCTTGGGGAGTGGGGCCTAGAGATCTTTTTACTTTTGGCTGATACTTCTTCCCCTCAGCCCCCTTGGTGTCTGAGTTGCCTGCCTTGATGAGTGTGGATATGTCCTCCTTGATCCAAGGTTGGAGGGACAGAGGGAGGCTCAGTGCCCCCTGGAGCAGCTCTGCTCCTGAGATGACATTAAAATGGCAGTGCCTTGAGGTCAGGGACCATTTCAGTGTTCCCCCAGTGCCAAGCACAGGGCCTGACACAGAGCAGGGACCAGTTCAATTCTAGGCTTATTTCCTGAGTGATTGAGCACAATGTTTCCTGGGTGTGTGCCCCAGGCCTCCTTGAGCTCCTTACAGCTTTAGTAGGGGGACTTGGCACCATGGGGGCAGCTCCCATTTACACTGACCTCAGATCTCCACAGCTATGACCCTCTGAGGCAGCCTTGTGGGTGGGCTGGTGTCCAGGAACCTAATAGAGAAAGTGATCTCTTTGAAACTGCAGGGTCCTGGAGCTCCAAACCAAGCCTCCAGCCCTGCTGTGCTGACTGAAGCAGGGTCCTCAGGCAGAAATCGGTAATATGGGGTTTTTCAGCATAGACTCCAGTGCAACAAGACCTCCCATGTGTAGGTGCCATCATAAGCAGGGGCCTATACAGTGAGCCATTCCAGCACCAATTCAGGGACAGCTTGTGCAAGACCATTCTTACCTAGGCAGCCTCTGACACAACATTTTAATGGAAACAGCTGAAAAGTGAAATGTTGGAACAGGTGTGGACCTCGGTGCTTGGAATTGTTGGCTGACTGAGTAAGAACAGGCCAAGGGGAAGTCTCAACATTGATTAAGAAACAAGGGAAGGCTGAGCAATCTCCCTGTGCTCCGTCTGTCCTTTCTCTTTCTAAGTTGGATTCCAGTTACATCAGCCCATGAGGGAAGAATTGAATGCAGCCGGTGGAGGTGATTTTTATGTTCCCCGAGTCCAGCCCCGTTGAGAGCATTAGGAGGTGTGAGGGGGGACAGACCTCACGTGCAGGAGACTCACATCTGGGGCCATGGTTAGCATGGGCTAGCCAGATGGGGCTGGGTTTTTCTTCAGGGGAGTGAAGAAGAAAATGTAAATGCTCGCTAGTTAGAAAAAGAAAGTGTGATGGAATACAATGTCATGTGTGAAGGGGAGCATTAGTAAAGGAGGCCATGGCTGTTGGCTGTCTGGAGTGATGTAGGATTATGTAGCCATAGCAACTTTTTGAAAAGCTTCCTGTCAACAAGCTTTTGGTTCCCCTCCCATGAGGCCATGAGTTCTGTGGTAGAAACCCAATTCCAAAAGCTTTGAGACACTTCATACAGAGACAAAAGCAAAGGAATCATTACCTTCAGCTAAGGAAATACAAAGTATATACATCAAGGAGAGAAGTCATTCAGTCTTGGCTGTCCCCTGTGCTGCTATAATCTGCTTACTGTGGGCCTCTGTTTCTTTACCTGAAAAATGAAGAAGGTATGGGACAGTCTTGGGCCCGGCCCTCTGTGATTCTAGTTAATGTACAAATTTAGAGAAGTCAGCAGCTAGCACCACTGAATGGTCCAGACCCTGAGTGCTGTGGGAGAACTTCAGTGGAGGGAAAGGTTTCTGGCAGGGCCAGATAGGCCCGCACAGAGGAGGGCCCCTTGGGCATTTGTGGCTCTTGTATTTATCCCCATTGTGCAACTTGAGCTCACATGGCAGCCCCACCACGGCTGTGCAGCTCGAGCTTGCATGGCAGCCTCCTCAGGGCTGCATAGCTCTCAAGGCTGCAGCTGCCCTCTTGGTCTCTGATGCCTCACCTCCTGCTTGGTCTCCCTGCCTCCTTCTCCCTTTTCCAATTTCTGCCCCACAAAACTGCCCTAAGCATCTCCCTAAAGCCCAAATGGACTGTGCCACTCACCAGGTCCTAGTGGTTCTTGGATCCCCCAAACTTATATAGTCTGAACTACAGTATCCCCTTTCTGATTTCAGACCTTTTGATGTTACTTCCCCTGAGGCATTCTGGGCTTTAGCCTGCTGCCTATACCTAGAACTTCAGCTTCTTTCAAGGCTCAGCTCAGGGAACATTTCCTCCAGGAAGCCTTTATGCTTTTCTCTCTTCTTAAATAACTTAGCTGGGTGTATGTTTTATTGCCCTGGTAACGTATAGGTGCCTGGGAGACTGAGATGGTTTTGTCTTGTCTCTGTACCACCAGGGCCTGGCATAGCACCTGGCACATTGGCAAGGGCTTCATCAAGGTTGGGTGAGCTGTGCCTTGCCAGCCAGGCCCAGTTCATGCAAGTGTGGGTGTGGTGAAGAGCCCTTGAAGCCTCATCTCCTGGTGGCCACAGGCCTGAGTCACTTGGGCTGTTTCATGTGGGTATAAAGCAAGACAAGCATCTTTTCTTTTTCTTTTAGATTCATCTCAATGTCTAGATGAGTGTGAGGCACATAGTAGGTGCTCGGAAAGTATTTGCCTCCTGGAGAGCAGCCTCCCCTTGTGCCTTAGACGGGAGATGATATCTGTTTTTCCTTAGAGCCTCCTTTCTTACATAGAGAAGGAGATCTCCAGTCTCTTGGTTGATGGGCTCTAATGCTTAGTGCACACTTTGGGGTCACTTGAGGAGTCACTAAGCCCAACAGGCTTGAGAGGTTGGTTGCATAAGTAGTATTGTAAGAAATAATCATCTTACCAAGAATTCTACCTGGCCATGAGTGAATTTAGAAAAAAAGATTTTTATTTCACTTTTTTTCTGATTGGCCTTTAACCTCTTGTGAAAAAGGGTCTCTTCATAGGCTCAAGCATACCTTAAGACAGTTACAAAAACTTTTTTATAACCATCCTGATCGAATTTCCCACTGGTCACCATTTCTGAGTTTACATCCAATCTGAACACCTAAATGCCACCCCTCTTTTATCCCTCATTTTGGTCTTCATTTTCTTTATACTTTATTTAATAATTGCTTTGTCTGCATCAGATAGCATGAGAAAGGAATTTTCTCAATTGCTGAGAGAATTGACAAAAGCTGTGAGCCCAAGATTCTGCCTAGGATATCTACAGTAACAGTCCCTTTATCTGAGAAGGCTTCTGAGTCTATGGGCCCCATTCTTGTTGAGCCACACCTAGGCTGTTTTTCTTTATACACACTGGCAAAAGGCCTTCTCAGAACAAAAGAAGAGCCTGCTTTTAGATATGCTGATTATCAGGTGGCCAGCATCCCCCACTCTACAGGCAGTTTTGTCTCTTAAATTAGCCACCAGTATGACTTCAAATCATGTTTCATATAATTTCTGTGGAAACAAAATTCAATCGTCCCTTTCATTTTACTGACAGGGATGCTGAGACTCATGGAGATGAAGCAGCTTGTCTTCCATGGTCACACAGCTAGGTAGGGTATGGGAAGGCAGAAGGCCAAAGCCGGGGCTCCTCACACCAAGTCAGCATCATTCTGCTCTCCCAAGCTTGTAAGTTTGAGTCAGCTTGGGGCACATAAAACTTGAACTCAGGGCAGCGTTGGTACAAGCGTCGCTCTTTTGGCCTCTCCAGCCATCCCCTTCCACACTCTGTGAAGCTGTCCTCTGTGGAATTTAGGGCCCTTTGTTGGAGCTTTAAGATTCCAAGGTAGCATTTGGCCCTTAGAGCTGCAGGGAGAGGTGATGGCAGCTTGTCTAGGCTGGACCAGTCCTCAGGTGGTCTGTCTGTAGCATATGAATTTCTTTCTGCTCTCCAACCCTGTAATCTCCATGTCATCTCTATTTCTGGAGCACATGCTTTCTTTTCATCTAGATCGGTAGAGGCCTCCCAACACCAAGGAGTTTCCCCATTGGTCTCACTGGTGATTTGGGTGGCCCAGGCCATCCATGGCTTCACAGCCTCACTGACTGGCCTTTGTCCTTCCACCAGTTTGGCTCAGAGAGTCCACCCAAAGTGCTAAGAACTTTTCTCAGTTTCTCTTGGTGTTGAAAGGATTTCTCTTCACCATAGGAAAGACCATGGCCTGGCTTGCCTTGTGAGGTAGTGAGCTTTCTGACCTTGTCAGTATTCAAGCAGAGACTGAATGACTATTGACCATATTGCAGAAGGGATTATTGTTTTATAAGTCTATGAGTGTAGGAGAGAGAAGATGCTCTTTCTAAGTAACCCAGTGCAAGATCTACTGTACAAAGATCTAGACAATGCCTCTGTGATATCTCTAGCACGATGTATCTGCCAGGCACTGTGCTGGTATGGGTAGGTATTTCACAGTACAAGCAAAACAAAACAAAACCAAAGGCATTTAGTGTTAGGGATCTGGGCCTTGGGCTCTCAAGCTTGTATTTTCTTCGGTGATTTTGTTATTTTATTTTACTGAAAGGTCTATAGGATCTTGTGCTTTGGTAGAAAGAGCCCCACACTGGGGGGCCATGCCCCAATGTCTTTGCTTTCTCGCTGTGCAGTCCTGGGGGAGTCGCATCACCAGCCTCTGAGCCTGGGCCTCATTTGGAAAGTGAGCATAGTTACACTCTCTTTGCCTATTTCCCAGGGTCCTTGTGAGGGTCACATAAGAGATAGATATCAGGACTGGATTTGATTGATTATTTCATTGGCATTGGGGCTTCCTGGAAAAGAAACTCCCTCTCCCAGTGTGAGTTGGTCCCTTCTCTTCAACTTTAAAGCATTGCCCAGAATGCTGGAAGGTGAAGTCATAGATCAGCTGGGGCTTGAACTGAGCTCTATCCGCGATGCCACATGACCCTTCAGGGAGTTAAGGAGGTGTGCTTTATACTTCTGGAGCTGGGCAGGGGCTAGGCTCACCAGCTGTGGTGAATGCTCACTTGAAAGCTGTTGGATTTGCTAACTCTCTCATTTTAACTTTTCCTTTGACTTCATTCCTTTTGGATCTGAAGCTCTCAAGCGATGATGCTGTGAAAAGAGTTCTCGCTGGAGAGAAAGGAGATACGAAGGGAAAATCTCCTCTCACCTCAAAAGCCCAAGAGCTGGATAATAAGGAGTTTAAGGAAGAAGAACTACGGATTCATAAAGAGAAAGAGGTAAACAGGAGCCCCCATTCTCTCCAAAGGGAACCTGGAAGTGTTCCAAAGAACCTGAGGACTTTGGGGGAGCACATGACAGACTTGCACACTTAGACTTTATTAACTTTTATTTATTTATTTGTTTAGGAGAGAAGGAACTCTGAAATCAAAGACAGAAGCACAAGCCGAGAACGCAAACAAAGAGAAGAGTCTAAAGATGAAGAAAGCAAACAGAGAGAAAAGGACAGAGACAAAGAACGAGAGAAGAGCAAGGACAATGACCGGGAGAGACACAAAGATCTAGACCGGGACAAAGTGAGAGACGGGGAGAGAGACAGAAATAAGAACAGAACCAAGCAGGAACGAGAGAGAGAGAAAAGCAGAGACAAAGACAGAGGCAACAAAGACCGAGAGTTAGAACGAGATAAGGACAAGGACAGGAAGAATGATGGCGTGAAAGAAAAGGAGAGGTTGAAAGAAAGGGAGAGAGAGAGGGAGAGAGATAGAGACAAGGGGAAAGAAAAGGACAGGGAAAAACGAAGAGAGAGGCTGAAAGATGGGGAGCACTCAAGGGAACATGAAAAGGAGAAAATGAAGGAGCAGGAAAAACCAGAAAAAAAGGTAAGAACCTTTACAGGGCTGGCCATCTTTGGGCCTCAGCTTTGGAAGAGTGAGGTGGGCCTGTACACAATGGAGTGTCCATGAAGTCAGCTTTCCCACCTCTGCTTTGGGCTGGGGGACAATGCATGGTCCTGGTTAGGCATGCTTTAATGGTAGAACTCTTAGGCTCGTTGAGACTAGGACTTGAGCTAGGTCAGTCTGATGTGTGTCATAGCCCATGGCATTGTCACGGTGTGAAGTGTGTGTCTAGGTCTATAAACCTTCATCTCTGTCTTATCTTTGATTTAAAGTTAGAAGACCTGAGTGCTGCTGGTTCCAGCTCCAATGCTGCTTATCATCATGGCAAGTCATAGAATGTCCCTGAGCTTCAGGAAGGTCTTGGACTAAGTCACCTCTAAAGGTCCTTCCACCTCAGATCATCAGAAGAGGTCTATACTGTGTTTGGTGGCAAAGGTTTCAGTGGTATACTTTGTATTTGTACTTGACCTTGGGCTATTAGGGAGATTGTTTTTTTTTAAGGCAGCTGACAAATAACAGGTGTCATTTAACTGGAGGTCTTGGGGATTGAAGTAATTTGACTTATTAATCTAGCTCAAATGTAGTTAAACGCAACATGGAAGACGTTAAAAAAATTCAATCTGTGTTGACTTCATTACCCTGGGAGGTACGGTGCAAAGGACATTATGGCTTTTGATGTTTCGTATTTTGTCTCAAGATTATCTTTCTGAACATCAGTTCCTCCTGTAGGGCTGCGATTTAATTAGAGAATTTTGAGATCACCTCAGCCAGTCATTTCATTTCCTAGATGGAGAAACCATGCAAGCTCCCACAGGAAGCTGGGCCTGATCATCACAGAGCCCACGTGCTCCGGGCCCCTGGCCCTGCGCTGCTTACGCCGTTCTGTACTGTGTTCCTCCTGTGTAGATAGCAGAGGCCTCAATGAGTTTATGGTCACTGTGGGACAGAACCCGGCCTGGCTAATTCCTTTATGTCAGTCCTCAGTCATTCTTTTGCCCTTCATTTCCCTCTCTGGTTTTTCTTTTCCTTCTAAAGCTGGAGTGGCTTTGTGTTTGTTTTTGGGTAATTTAGTTGAATTATTGTTTGTTTAAGATTTTACTGTTTCCCTAAGAGACCAGAAATTTTGCTTTTAAATATTTCCTTTCATATGCCTCTTGAAAAAAGGGCCTAGTGTTATGTTTTATAAAAACCTGAGGTCCGTTATGACTTTTAGGATTTATAATTACTCTCACATGTTCCTCATCCTTTACTCTCTCTTTGAAGGTGGCCTCACATATGGCTAAAAAGTGCCTTCACTGTAATGGATGGCATTTTTCAGAATGTAGTCAGTGAAAAGAGACATTTTTCTTCGGCTCTTTGAAGTAACGACTCGAGATGAAGGCCTTCTAGGGTTCCTTTAAGGGACCGACTCCCACATAACCAAAAGGTTCCCTGCATTTCTGTAAACTAAACTTGGGCCAGTCGGAGCTGGAACATGCTGCCTGCATTAGCCATTTCTGTTGTGAATAGCTGTTTAGAAGCTTTGAGGGAAGGCTAGAAGCAAGGTCAATTGTCATCAGCAAGGCTTACATGGTCATTTAGAGACCTGTACTGGGTCATGTGATATAGGGGGCATTTTTAAAAGAAGCTTAGTGAGGGTTAGATTTTATATTGTATGTCTTCTTGGTGTTTACTTGGTCTTGCCTGTTACTGCTGTTGGCACTCAGAACCCCAAGAAGGACGTTTTTCTGAGGTAAGGATGTAGATCATAGGACTCTTAGGTTCATAGTAGCCTATGAGATTGGTAG
>NC_050579.1:6590655-6618966 GCF_011100635.1 Trichosurus vulpecula
AGACTGCCTTTGTTAACATAGAGTGAAATTGCCTATTCATGTATGTGTGTGTACGTGTGTGTGTGTGTGTGTGTGTGTGTGTGTGTGAGAGAGAGAGAGAGAGAGAGAGAGAGAGAGAGAGAGAGAGAGAGAGAGAGACACTCAGACAGCCAGACAGGGAACGAGTGAGAGAAAGAGAGAGAGAGAGAGAGAGGGAGAGAGGAGAGAATGGGCACACACCCACAGCTGAGATCATGAAGCAAAAGAGAAATAAAACATTTTTAAAGGAAACTTTAAGCAATCGGACGTCCTAAGCTTTTACTCTGAATTCCTTTGCTAAGTTTTATTACTTTTGTTAAATGCTCAGGACCATAGAGATTTTCCTTAACAGCAGAGCTTGAATTTGATGTCATTTTGATTTAACCTAAGGGCTGCTGACAGGGCAAGAGGATATTCATGTATGGTCCTTAATTTCCCCAAATTAACTAGCTTTCATTCTTGGGTCCTTGCTTTCTGGGGTTTCAGCAGGAGCCACATTAATGCTCTGACTCTTCATCTGCTCACACTCACGTTCTGTGCTCCGAGTCCACTACATGCTTAGGCTACATGGCCCCAAGCAGGTTCCCTACCCTCTTCAGTATAGAAGCTTTCTCTAAACCTTCTATTCCCTCCTCTAGTTTCCCCCATAATCCCATTCCTTCAGCTCATTCTTTACTGAGAAGACATGAGTGCATTCTCTGAACTCTTTCATTTAATCCCCCACTCTCTTCCATGGCCCATCTCCTCCCCAAAGCCAGCCCTCCTATGACCTCATCCCTTCTTGTCTTCTCCAGCAGATTGTCCCACAGCAGTTGTCCCTCCTCTCTAATCTTCCCTCTCCCTCTCTGCTGGCTCCTTGTCTCCCCCACTCTGAGATCCTCCCTAGGCCCTCCCACCTCCTCAAGCCATGGTCCTGGGCCTTTACCTCCATTGTTCTTTTCACACTTGTCGCCTCCGCTTCTCCCTTTTTTAAGCCCTTTATTCTCCAAAGTGATCCCTTAGTTGCCATCTCTTGTGTTCTTTTTAGTGTCATCTTACTGTCCAGAGCTCTCTGTCTCCTCTCTGTGACTGAGAAGTCATCTCTGTGCAGATGACTTTCTCATCTCGTTATCCATCCTAGTCTCTCTTTCCCCAACTCCAGTCCCACATGTCCAGATACCTATTGGACATTTCCAATGGTTATCTATCTTACAGGCATCCCAAACTCACTATATCCACAGTAGAGTTAATTTCTCCACCCCTCAACCCCCATTCCTCTTTCAAACTGTACTATTTCTGTTGAGGACAGCACTGTCCTTCCAGTTAACCAGCCTTGCAAACTCAGGAACAGTTCTCAGTTCCTCCCTCTTCCATACTCTGCAAATCAAATTAGTTGCCAATCTTGTTTGCTTTCAACTCCAGTTTCGTTAGTAACTATCCCATCCTGTCTACTCACACAACCACCACCTTAGTCCAGACCCTTGTGACTTTTCCTGGACTTCTGAAATAACCTCATTTTCTCCTCCAGAAAGCTCCCAGGATGACTTTGCTGAGCCACAAGTCTAACCATGTCACTCCCGCCCCTGTGCCCCCCACCACACCACACACTCATTGTACTCTACTTGGTCCCCTTTGCCTCTGGAATCAAATAGAGTGTGCCTCAAAAGTCTTAGCACATTTTACCACTATCAAAGCTTGCAGCTACACTTAGACTTTTGGGACTTCATGTATAAATTCTTCCATTTGGCATTTAAACACCTTTACGATCTTGTACCAACCTACCTTTCCAGACTGATTTCACATGACTTTGTTTTATGCATACCATGTTCCATCCAAAGACACCTACTCATTGGACCTGTAGCATAACAGTCTGTCTCTTGCTTCATTGCTGTTCCCATTCCCTGGAATGTTCACCATCTTCACCTTCAGCCCTTGGAATCCCCAGATTGCTGGAAACCTTATCCCTGGTGCCTCCCCTGAGAAGAGTTCTTTCCACATTTTCCCGGTTGTGCTTCCCTTCCCCCAGTTACTTTGTGTTTATCTTGTATTTGTACATGTTTCTCACATTAGAAGGTCAGTTCCCTGTTTTGTCTTTGTAGCCCCAGCCTCTGACAAATATAGGTGTTAAAATGCTTGTTGATTTCAATTGAATTGAATCGGAATCTCTCTGTAACTTGGGAGATAGCAGCCCCTTGAGGCTAGCCTCTCTGTACTTAGCTAGGCTGGCCCTCAGATGACAGAAATGCTCTTCATCACTGGCCCGTCACTCGGAGTTGACCGAGCTTGTGCTCCTCTGCCATACTTCCAGAAGCCAGGGTCACCTCCACGCCATGATGAGGTAGGAGGACGTCACTGGACTGATGTTAAAGCTTTCATTTAAACAGTGAAAACAATAGATTCATTTGTCTAAGGAACATTGGAATAAACTCATTGATATCAGTGGGAGAATTTCTACTCAGGCAGGGGTAGTTTTGTTGAAATTAAATGTGTTTTTTAGGGCTTTATCACTTATCTATGTGTATGTTAATATCAGTCTGTATTAGATTTAGCACTTTAAAAATTCTGCTGAGGAGAATTTATGTACTAAAGAGATATACAAGTATGCTCAGTCACTTATCTTGGTTTTTTTATCTTTTCTTTGTCTTGTAGATAATTCAGATCCTTAAGTTATTTTAGGTTAGTGCTTTGGGAGGGAAGATAGACTAAATTTGTTAAAGTCCTCTGGTTTATTTTCATTTGAATCTTGGTAATTTGGAATTCATTAATTCTCACTCTGCCTCCAGACATTTTACTTTAGACCTTTTTCCTTCAGTCCTGTGAGTTAAAATATACCCATAGTAACAGTCTGTCATTTTTAATATCACTGGCCAGTCTTTCTCTTTTGTGAAAAAGTCCCCAGTACAAAAAGTCACCGTTTTTATGTTGCTGTTCTCCCAGGGATGCTATAAGATAGCTAAGTGTGAATACCACATTCTTCAGAGAATCAAGGGCATTGGAGTGACAGCCAGCCCCAGAGTAGGATGCAGCAGAGTTGCAGTAATGATCTTTGTATGAGAAATGGTGCAAGCAAATGGAAATGAGGAAATATACAAATACATGAAAAGAGCGGGAGATGGCAAATGGGCTGCCCCAGTCATCCATTGGCACCCACAAAATACATTTGTTGAAAAGGCCTTGAGTAAGGCCTCTCATGCCTTGGATGTATCTGTAGTGGAGGACAAGGACAAGAACCACCCGGTGCTGGATGGAGTGCCCTGTCAGTGGGATCCTAGAGCCATCGTGGTAGAGTGTCTTTTGAATGATTGATCTTTTTCAAACTGTGGCTTTTTAGAGGACCCATTTGCCTTCTTAAACACAAGGAACAGGGGTACCAGATGCTTTCGGCATATTTTGCTGTTACCGCATGCTCAATAAAATCCTTTATTATAATTGAGGATTTTGGAAAACAACCTCATTCTTTGTTATGTGCTAGCACAAAATTGCTAATGACCAGATGTCTGCATCATGGTGGACACTGATTCACTAGAAATAGATAGGGGAAAAGGCCCATTGTCAGTGGGATTCTAGTGGTAGGTATGTATTGTCAGAGTGTGTCATATATGGCAGATGTAGGCAGGCAGCATAGTGTTATCCCTATTTTACAGATACAGAGACTGAGGCCCAGAAGGAGGCATCAACTTGCCTAGGTGATGCATCAGGTTAGTAGTAGAGTGTCAGAGTCAGGGGAAGCATCCAAGACCTCTGGTGTCATTGGTGCCTTCTGACTGGCTTGACACTGCTTTGGAAATTTGATTTGGGAATAGAGTAATCTCAGAGTTGAATTTAGTCCTGACATAAGATTTAGCAGCTGTCTATCAACAAAGATTTATTGAGTGCCTACCCTGTGCCAAGAATATGAACAGTGTAAATGCAAAGTAATTGGAGGGAAGGTCCTGGCAGGCTGATTAGGAAAGGCCTCCTGCATGAGCTGGTACTGGAGCCAAACTCTGAAGGAAGCCAGGGAAGGAAACTTTGAGGGAGGACATTTCAGGAATGGGGCTTAATTGTCATTTATAATGTCATCATCAAAATGGGGGATAAAAGGCATTTTAGACCCTTGTGAAAGAAGTGGGAAGCATTTTCCATATTCTACTGAAGTCCAAAACCACCCCAACAAAGAACACTCTAGAAACTATAGAATGCTAGAACTGAAGTTGTCTCCCTCTTTGCACTGCAGTTTCACCAGAGATAAGACAGTCCATCTATTTCTTGGGATCCCTCTTTCTCTTTCTAAGATGTACTGCTCTTTTTGGAGGCTCTTTTCAAGTCAGCAGACTGCTTCAGATGACGTGTTTCTAAAACTGGTTCTTCTTTAAACAGGCAGAAAGTTCCAAATAACTACGTGTGCTAACGAAATCAAATTGTGATTTTGAGGAATGCCATTAATTGAAAAGCTCTCGGGTCTGGTTTCTTAGCATGCCTCTAAACTGTTATTATCATCATCATCAGGAGCCTGCAATATTTTCAGATTCTTAAATATACTGCAGTGTCTAACTCAGTAACTTGCAGCAGAATTCAAATCTACTTAACAAATATTTGTTACCTCAGTTGCCCATATTTGGTGCCCGGCAGAAAACAGTGTGTGTTCTTAGCCAGGCAAGGTGTAAAAAATCATTTTCTAGGATTCCATTGGATTGAGTCTCAATAATGGGTTTGGGGGATATAATGAGCAAAGGCTGGTTAACCATCCACTGCATGTGTTATAGAGGGATTTTTCTTTCAGCCACAGGATAGACTCAGTTACCAACTCTGTGCATAGCACAATGGCTCCGTGATTATTCAGACCAGCCATGGAGAAGTCAGAAGAAACATTGTTTTTTAATTAGATTACTCTTTTCTAGTAGTATTCTGGGCACTACGCTTAATGTCTCACTCTCTTCTGTTGGTTCTTCAGAGATTCACTTTGACTAGAATTAAGCCAGTTAATAATATCTTTAAAAAAATTTTCAAAGTAAGCTTAATGAACATCAGTACAAACTTTGAAATATATAAGATTTTTAATTCAATATATCTTTATCTCACTTATATGTATACTATCTCCAGTATGGAAAATCACCTTCTCCTCCCCCTCATTTTTTGTTGGAATTGCCTAGATGATGTCTAAAGCCACTTTTAGTTCTCAGTCTCTGCTCTCCCCTTTCTTCAAAGAGGAGACCTTCTTTCCTCTAGCTAGGTCCTGTATAGTGGCTGCTGTAGCTTTGCCTCCATGTGACTGGTCCAACCCTTTTTCAGATGATCTCTTTTTTTTTCAGTGATGTGGCCTGCAGGCCATATCCACTGGTCTTTCCCTAATATTACCCTTTTACGACACCTACAGTTTTGTTGCTTTGGAGACTGGCATTCCACAGAATAAAAAATGTCACATTACTGGAAGAATGTCAGTGGATTAGAAAGTTGGAAGCAGTGTCAGGGCATGGCTTGAGATCATTGAAACAACTGCCTGTTTTTCCCAGTGGTTTCCAGTTCTTTGCTCCCTGTTCTGTTTTGGCTGCACTTCAATGTCCATATGCAATCCCGGTCCCAGACAGATAGCCTGAGTATCTCTCATAGGCCTCTCATAGAACATTCCTTTTTTATCCATTTGCTTTCCCTCCTGTATGCCTTGTTAGATCAAGCTCTCTTTGAGGTTGGGACTCTCATGGAGGAGGCTCTTTAGTGTTTGGAGCTTAGCGCTATCAGCACAGAGTATCAGAAGAACTGTCACCATCTCTGGGGAATTCCAGTCTGTTTGAACTGTCGAAGGCATCCTCCATGGCCGTGATGGATGAGCGCTGTGGGGAACGTGTGCCTCCCTCCTGCCTTTCTTGCTTGGGATTGAGTTGTCCTATATGTATCTTTCCCAGAATCTTGTATTATCTCAGCGCACACATGGGAGACGCCTCGTTGGAGGAGAGCATTGAGGAGTGTGCATTTTGCTCTGCTGAGCCAAGTACTTTTTCAAATAGTCAGCAAAGGATACATGACGTAGGATCTGATCTGCTCTGGACTCAAGAGTCCATCTTGAAGACTAGAGATGTGGTTTGTTACAGAACATCATTTCTGAAAGCCTGCATTTTCCCTTCTGGTATTTTCATTAAAAACTCATTTACAGATTGTGCTCACGGAGATTATAGGCATATGGTTTGGTGGTTCCTTATATCCTCTCAGTTTTTTTAAGTCCTTTGGTATTTTCCTCTCTTTTAGATATCTTGGAAATTGATTCATAGGACTTTCACATCTGTTACCTCCAGTAAAGATTCCTTCTGTGTGTCGTTGGCCTTGTCCAAGTTGTTCTTCCTTGGTTTTCCTGGTAGCAGGACATTTTCACTTCTTACATAGCACATCAGGGACTGTGGTGTTTGAATTTAAATTAAAATACAGTTCCCCTGTATTGATGATAGAAATAGTTTGTTGTAGAAGTGCTGCTGCCGGGCCTGTTTAACTTTTCTTTTTTGTTGCCTTTCAGTTTCATATAGAAATTTCTGGGCTGATGGGGCACTTTGGGTTTCAGGTCATCACTGCCTTTCCCTAAGAGGTGATGGGGCTCTTCATTCTACCACCAGTCTTGTAACATTTTGCAAATACATTTACCTTTTCAGTTGTCGTGGCCCTTGATCTCCACGTCTTTCATGTTAGTGAGATCACATGCTTGTTGGCAGGGCTGGTTTTTGTACTGTGGGTCTCATTGTGCCTGTTTGAGGCATTTTCCTTTCTCTCTTGCCTGGTTTTCAGGACAGTTAGTTTCTTTGAATGGTTCAGGCCAGACCAGTTGTGATTATATGTTTGTATAGTTATTGTTTACTCTTGTTTAGGATTGAATTTCACCTTTGCTTTAGCTAGTTTAAGCATGGTCTGGTCATACACAGAACACTTATTTGGAAATGATTCTCACCTTTGTAACCGGTGGCTGAATCTCTGACTCTTAAGGCAGAATTTCACTTTTGGTCATGTTTGCCTTCTGCATCCGGCACCACTTTTTAAGATGTCACCTTCATTCTCCATGTTCTTTCATTCAGCCATGTAACAACAAAAAAGAGAGAGAGAAACAGGGAAGCAAACCAACCAGGGCATCATCTGAGGCTGCCATGGAATGCATTGTTCATCAGGCACGCAGTTCAGCACCATATTTGCCCACCTCCGTCAAGAAGAGAGGGCTATCCATTTCTCCTCTCTTTTCTAGGGCCAAACTTGTTGGCTTCCTTCTGAAAGACAAAGGTGCCAGGCTTCTGAGGCACCCGTGAACCTTTGGGGCCACTGAGCCTGTGCCCGCCTTCACATCACTTTCACTGATGAGCAGTTTTTTTGTCAGACACACAAACAGGAAAAAAAGACTAAACGTAAAACTATAAACTCCCCATATTTTCCATTTGTTTGAGCCACCAGTAGTTTGATAAGAATTCACATGTCTGTGCGTATGTGTGTATGTGTACACACATATTTAAAATTATAGAGGACCCTGCTGATGAAGTCTATTAAAGAGAAACTTTAATACCATCTACAGCCAGTTAAACCATTTTGTTTCAAAGAAAACTCCCACATCAGTAACCAATATTTTACTTAAAAACAGCATTTAAGCTATTTATTTTACACATATTTGTTTCTGTTTTGCGTCAGAATGTTCGAATGTGACGTGGGTTTGCACGTCGCTGTGCTTGTAGCTCGTGAAATTGAAAATAATCTAAACATTTCTTTAAATCTGTAATGACACAAATGAATCTAAACCTGAGTTGAAATCAAACTTCCTTCTTTCCTTCCTTCAAACAGCATCCAATGTCACTGATATTTTAGTGCCCAGAAAACACTTCCCTTGGGGATTTGGCACACTTCCATTATCAAAATGAACACGTCTTTATATTGATGTGTCTTCTGAAATAATTGTTTTATGGTGAAATCTCATCTAGGTTTTGCTCACTTACAACGTGTGATGATGTGGATGGGGCTAATATAGTTTTGCATCAGTTATGAAAAAAAGGCTTTAGCTTCAGTATTTTAGGGATAACATTTAATCTACCTAAGGTGAGACTATTTTTGAGCCCTTTAAAAGCCTATCTACATAAAAGTTGTTAATTAGCAAGTGATCTCATCTATTAATTTTGTTAACAAGGCACACTAAGTAATCCTTCTCCATGCCTGCCTCGGCCTAATTTATATATTTGAGGTAAAAGTGTATTTGTCTAAGAAAGCAGTCATTTGGGCTGACTTCCTTTAGTCTGAGTAAGGAGGTTCCGTTAGTTTCTTTTATTCTTATTTGAAGATTCTGAGTAGGCTGCCAGTGGTAATGCTTTAAAAGAAGCAAACAGGTACCATCATAGCCAGCATCCTGAGGGTGGAATGCCTTGCACGTTGAAAGCTAGTCATTTGCTTGGACTCTTTGGATTTGTCCCCTTTCTCTTTCTGCCAAATGAAAAGATCAGTCACAAAATTGTATGAGAATGTAAACTGCCTAGACTCTAGTCTTCTTTAAGTAGCTTGATTCAGCTCCTAGCTAAGAGGTTCTATAGTTTCACTTTCTTTTGTGGCACTAAAGTGCATAGAGATGTTAATAAAAACTTGTTTCTGTTAAGCATCCACTTCAGCCTGCTTCCAATAGCAGAATGAGATTGGACAGGCCCGTGGGACTGCTACTCTATGTGCTTTGTTATTTGTTTGCTCCCAAGGACAGATGTTGCAAGTCAGCATTGTTGTTTTTAAAATCAATTGTAAAATGAGTGTTTCTTTTTATTGCTTTCTAATATCTCCCTTTCTCTTTTCTTTAAGCTTGACCTTGCCAACCGAGTATCTAGGTCATTGACAGCAAAAGGATCAAGATGGAGATCCAAAAATCCAGTAGAAGGTACTTGGGAGCTCTACTCTTTAAAAATGTCTCCATCCTTTTCTGGGGATCACCACAGGGTGCGGTAATAGGAGCTATCTCCAGTGGTGTTCTTGGTAGGAACAAGTTCCATGTGGTGCGATACGGTAATGTGATATGGTGTGGTGGGGGGAGTCAAGGAATGAATGACAACCTATGGAGCAGATCTTCATTCAAGAGACACATCTCTTACATGTTGACTGGGGGTGGCGGTTTAGAACGAAACATCTTCCAAGTAGACATTTGTGGTGGTGTGCTGAGCAGTCTTCAATAGACTTCTGAACACACACTGACTGTTGTCCAGGCTTGACCATCAAAGATTAATGCTAAAGTGGACTGACAAAGTGTGTTAGAGAGCTGATACTGGTGCATCCCAAATCAGAAACATTATTCTCTGAGTGTGAGTAATGGGAAACTTCCATCAGACCGATGCAAGTCACAATGGGCTTTGGGGAGTTTGGGGTCTAGTCTTCTATCTTGCGTTGGCTGCTCCTTGAATGCTGGCCGAGGGCTTGGCTTCCCTCTGGCTCCTCTGAGAAAGTGGTCTCTAGGGTTGATTCTCTAAGCTCAAGGCCTCCTCTTTGCTGCCCAGAATGTTTCTCTTTTCTTACCATTTACCCAAGGGTCTTCTCTTTAACATGAAAGGAGATAGACCAACTTTGAAGTTCTTCAAATAGTTGAGAATTAAGTCTCACTATGGGTTTTTCATCTGTCTTTCTCCATGCTCTGTTACTATTTTAGAGGCTACCAATC
Source organism: Trichosurus vulpecula (assembly GCF_011100635.1). Taxonomy (NCBI): domain Eukaryota; kingdom Metazoa; phylum Chordata; class Mammalia; order Diprotodontia; family Phalangeridae; genus Trichosurus; species Trichosurus vulpecula. Next base: position 6,600,275 of record NC_050579.1, read on the forward strand.
ATTCCCTCAGAGCCCAATTCTTTGATCCATTTCCAAATGCACCTCCCCCATCCCTCTGTATTATTAGAGAGCCTGCTTTCCCAAGAAACACATGGCTACGCAAAAGTATTAAGAAAACTATTCTTCATTGGCTGACAAAGCCTAGGGAAACTGAGGTATAGTCTGTAGAAGACAGAATGACCTCTAGGTCCTAAATGGCCCAGTGATTAAATATCATGGCTTCTAGCTGTGACCACCAGGAAGTTGTTTATTAGTGTCACTTCTCAGCTTAGCCTCTGTCCCTTTACCCTTCCCAGGCCATCCCCCCAGCTGACAAATTGATGCTCCTAAAGGACAGGTCTGATCATGTCATTCCAGAGCTCAGGAAGCTCTAGTGGTTCCCTCTTGTCTCCAGGAAAAAATAGAGCTTCCTGTGTTCGGCCTTGAAGACCCTTCACACTGACTCCTGCCTACCTTTTCAGGCTGATTGCACATGATTTTCCTTCATGTACTCTGGTTTCCAGCCAAACCGGCTTCCTTGCTGGTGCCTGTATATGATGTCCCACTATGTGCCTTTGCCCAGGCTGTCCCCTGTGCCTTCAGGTGTGCTTTCTTTACTGTCATCTCCTGGAATCCCTGGCTTCCTTCCAAACACAGCCCAAGGCCTCCCTTGCAGGATGCCCAGCCAGAATCCCCCCACCTGCTAGTGGCCTATCCCTAGGAAATTCTTGGGGATATACTTGATGTGTATGTTGTGTTTACTATTCTATATCCTTGTTATTCTCCCTCCCCATCTTTGCCCCCAGGGTAGAGCGGGGCTCTTGTTTTTGACTTTGTAGGCCCAGCACCTGGCCCATTGGAACTGCTTAAGAAGTGCTTGCAGAAAGCTTGAGCCCTAGGGCTAGGATTAGCACATTGGTCCTGCATCTGTCCTTAGGACGTTGCCTAGCTCTGCACATCTCTCAGGCTCTCACTGTGGTCTGGGCTGCACTTTGGCCATTTGGTCTAGTCAGAATAGATGGGTATGTTGGGGAGAATCCTTGCCCTGAGCAGCGACGGTGCTACCCTTCTCTTCACTTCTCCCCCAGTGCCAAGCACAGGGCTTTTACCATATGGCTGATGAAGGAATGGATGACTAAGAGTTCTAAAACTCCCAAAAAGAATAGTTTTAAATCAGCTTTAGTATTTGAGTTGAATATCACTTGTAACTTGCTCCAAGTTCTGGCACTGAGAATGCATGAGCTGCATTTTGTTTAGAAGAAAATACCCATTTTGCCGGCACCCAAGATGTGTTTTGGTGATGGAGTGAGTTGTTCATCCCCATCCTGCCCTGCATGGTATCACATCCTCCCTGTCTTCACGTTCTAAATGAAGTCTACGATCCTCGGGAGAGAAGTGATTGGACCATAATTGGACAAGGAGTCATTGACAGCCAGGACTTACATTGATAAACTCTGAATGCCATGTATGGTGACTTTCTGGGGTAAATCTTTATACTCGACTGCAGAGTAGCAGGTGATGGAGCTCTGTCTCTTTATCCTTGTATGGCTCTGCCGGGCCATTAGGAAGCTCCAGGTGAGGGAATGGCCATGGAGTGGAGTGAGCAGAATTACAGGGTTTGATGAAGTAAGGAATCAATCATTCAACAAGCATTTATTAAGCAATTACTGTGTACCAGGGACTTTTGCATCTATAAAGATAAAAAAGAGAAACACTCTTTGCCCTTGAGGAGCTTCCATGCTAAGGGGGCCAACGGGCAAATTTACAAGGATGAGCTATATATGTACTAAATGAGCACCAAGGCAATTGGGAAGGAAGAAGAAGCCAAGAAGGGACTTAGGAGCAACCTGGGAACCAGGATATTGGGGGACCCTGCAGGGGGTGGTCAAGGTGAGGCAGCCAGGAAGGATGCTGGTGGGCACAAGGGTCCTGGGGTATACTGGCAGCTATTTCCTTCTGGGGCTATAGATGCTCTGGAAAGACCCCAGCATCAGTACCTTGATGAGTTTTTCATCTGGCCTTGTCTTGAGTTGATATGGATGGGGCAGCCCCCAGGGTGGGTGTCCTGCTCCTGGCACGCTCCAGTGGAATTCTCTGCAGACACCTGTGCCCTGAAAGACATTTGTTTGCACTGTGCACCCAGATGCTACGGGACACGAGAAAAGCCCTGCGTAGCTTGGGGGATTCTGGGGCATTGTCTTGGCTAGCATTGTGGGCAGTGGATGCCTCCATAAGCACTGGCATAGCTTTGTGAGAATGTCTTTTTTGTTTATTCGTAGGTCACCCCTTTCATTTAGAGTGTGGGTGTGGCATGTCCTTTGGGCAGTAGACACTTCTGTGTTTATATGTTGAATGTGTGCCTAGACTGGAGTGAGAGGCAGCTAGGTGAAATGGGTAGAGGACTGGCCTCAGTGTTGGGAAGATGAGGCTTAAGGCCTGCCTCTGACAGGGGCTGATTGGGTGACCCCAGACCAGTCAGTCTCTTGGTGACCTTGGCAACTCTTTAACGCTGCAAGATACAGAACAGACTTCCTCTCCTCCCCCACCCCTTTTGCTAAAGGAGTATGCAGTGTTTCAGCTTCGTGGGTGGTTATGCCTGGCAAAGGACCCCTCTGTATGTTCTTTGGCCGAGCTGGAGGACCCTGGGGACCCTGGTGTATAGTGCGTGTGTGGCTGCTGGTGACCTTTGTTGGTGGGGACCTGACCTCTAGGGTGAGCTAACTGATGCAGCCAGTGTGTTAGAGCAGCATCGGGCACGGCCTTCCCATGAGATTGTCCATCCCATCTGTGTAAACTTCCTCCCCTACACCATGCTACTTTTAGTCAGTGTCACTCACCAGAGCACCATGTTTTGTGTCTTTATTTAGATATTAAATTAACAAGTCAGCTGTTTGAAAAACTTAAACCACATTTTAATACTTTATGTGAAATATTTTATGTCAGGAAGAAGGGAGGATAATATTGTCTCAGCTAAGACTATTTCAGACCCAATCATGATTGGGCTGATTAAAGAGCCGGAGCAACAGATGGCATCACCCGAGATAGGTAAGGAAATCACACCGCTCAGTGTCAACTCAGCCCTTTGAGAATGTCCCCTGGTCATAATTACGTAATCTCTGTCTGCTCTTAGAGAGTACATTGAAGGCCATTGCATCAGTGTCACTAATAAAATTGGTTAAAGGGTCCCAACCCTTCCATAGCGAACCCTTATGGGCCTTCTTAAACACCTGCTGCCTGTAGTGTGAGCCTTGACAGCTTGTCTGTTTGGTGTCAGATAGTCTTTGGAAGAGCAGGTGGGTCACAGGGGCACAGCTCGAGAGCCCACATACCTTGCCTGCTGTGGGATATTGTAAGGAATAGGACATTAAAAAGGCCAGGGTTAAAAGTGGGTGGTGTTCACAGGGCATGCTGGGGAAAAGTAGTTTTGATGACCCTGGGCAGAGAAGGACCTGCGGCCCAGTGTGTAGAAGTGAGTGACCAGTGCCAAGGGATACCTGGGCAATAGATACTGTCAGGTGGTTCCTATGCCTCACTCCTTATTGATGACAAGATCTGAGGCTCTGGGACCAGGGGGTGACCTTCTCCAAAGCCTTATAGTCTCCCCTTTCTTTACCCTGTCCCCTATCAGTGAACCTGCTGCTTTTGCTTTGAGATTCTCCATGGTGTGGAGCTCAGAACCTCCTCCAGCAATGCCTTCCCCTTTGGGCAGGCTCATTGTGACACCGAGCCTAAGGCAGCCATATTATTTTAACCATTGTTCTCAGAGCTTTGTGCCCTCTTCTGCCCTTCAAATGTTTGGACACAGCCCTCCTAGCTCCCCTGGGTTTTTAGAAGTGTGCCCCCTTCACTTTGCAGTGTCAAATAAAGATGCTGTTGAGAAAAAGGCCTCAGCCCTTTCCTCCCCATTCAGAATTGGTAGCAGAGCCTTACTTGAGAGGGTGTCTGTTTGCCGGCAGGCTGCCTCCTGCATTACGGTCGGTAGGGCATTTCTGTTTTATGCAGCCTACCTGGTTTTGACACTTGTAGTTCTTGTGACTTAACAACTGCCCCGTCCCCCCAAAATGGCACCATACAAAGATCCCTTCTTGGGCTTTTGGGCTGACCCTGTCATTTTGCAAGAATTTGTCTTGTGATGCTAACTTCTTCCTTGCTGGAAGGTTCAGGGAAGGTTGAGACAGATTATCCAGCATTGTCTTGTTTGACCAGCATCCAGAGCACTGCCCACATTAAAGGGCTGCAGACAGAAGGCTGCTGTTTAAAACAGAGGAACAAGTTCATGGTTCATACCTACAGGGGGCCTTTTCCTTACAACAAGCCCGTAACGGAAGTAGGAAAGGTGTTCATTTTCCCCCCTTTTAAATGAGGAAACTGAGCCTTCTGCAGGATATATGAGAGCTGACCTCCAACCCAAGAGTGGGCTGGGCCTGGAAGAGTCAGGCTGGACTTTGCTTTTGCATTTTTGAGATATACATATATATATATATATATATATATATATATATATATATATATACATAGAGAGAGAGAGAGAGAGAGAGAGAGAGAGAGAGACATATGTATATATATTAAATTTTGCTAACTATTTCCCAATTATATCTAAAATTTTTTGTGGTAGTTTGGTCTATTTTTAAAATTTTTGAGTTCCAAATTCTTTCTCTCCCTACTACTTCTCCCCTACCCCTTGAGAAGGCAAGCAAGATGATATCGATTATATATGTGAAGTCATGCTGAACTTTCCTTATTAGTCGTGTTGCAAAAGAAAACACACATAAGAACAGAAGAATAAAGGTAGGAAGGCATATTTCAATCAGCAGTCAGAGCTCATCAGTTCTCCCTCTGACAGCGGGTAGCATTTTTCATCCTGGATCCTTCGGAATTGTTTTAGGTCCTTGCCTTGATCAAAGTAGCTAAGTCTCACAATCGATCGTCATGTCATGAGCTTTGTTCCCCTTGTTCTGCTCACTTCTCTTTGCATCAATTCACGTAGGTCTTCTCAGGTTTTTCTGAAACCACCCTGCTCATCATTTCTCATAGCACAATAAGTGGTGCAGTGTTTAGAGTGCCAGGCCTGGAGTCAAAAAGACTCATCTTTGTGAGTTCAGATCTGGCCTCACGTACTTCCTAGCTGTGTGACCCTGGGCAAGTCACTTAACCCTGTTTGCCTCAGTTTCCTCATCTGCAAAATGAGCTGGAGAAGGAAATGACAAACCCCTCCAGCATCTCTGCCAGGAAAACCCCAAATGAGGTCATGAAGAGTCAGGCACAACTGAAATGACCAAACAATATTCCATCCCAATCATACACTCCAACTTGTTTAGCCATTTCCCAATGGATGGGGAACTTTCCTAATTCCTTGCCACCACAAAAAAGAATACTCAGTATTTTTTGTACAAAGAGGTCCTTTGCCCTTTCCTCTGATCTTTTTGGGATGCAGACCTGGTGTTGCTTTTGAATTCTTTTAGCATTTTCAAATTCTTCTTGTTATTATTTGTCCTTGATCAAGCTTGAATATTTTCCTTCCCATCTCCTTTCATCCACCAAAAAGAAAGTGCCAAAGAAAGATCCCCTGTATTGCATTAGCGTGGTCCACATCAGAAGTACTTTTCTCAACCTCAGCCATCTTTTCTGGCTGTGGGCAGCATTCTCTTTTGTCATTCACTGGAATTGTGATTAAACATCACTCTGTATGTAGTGATGATGAAGATGATATTGATGATGGGAGCTCTTAGGCCTTTCAGTATTGTCTTTTTGATAATATCTGTGTTTCTGTATAAATTGTCCTTCCATTTCTGCTCCCTGCACTCAGAATCTTTCCATTTGCATCTCTCCATGTACTTGCTTCACAAAGCACAGTATTACTTCTTGCCATTCAGACACTGCAGTCTCTTCAGCCTTCCTCTAGTTGATAGGCATTTTCCAGTTTTGTTTTGGGTTTTTTTGCCACCAGAAAAAGTGCTTGTATAAGGATTTTTGTCCATCTAAGAACTTTTCCTCTCCGATTTCTGTGGGGCATAGACCTGGCACAAGGTTCTGTTGGGACAGGAGAAGACTAAGGTCTGTGATACTAGAACAAAAGGCAAGTACATTGAGGATTTGCTCTCCCTGCCAGTGAGTTTTTCAGTTAGGAAAAAAAAAAGTACCACGCCTTCAGGTGAAAAAACAGTGAGTAATTAAAAGTGCTTTCTTCATAATTCATGCTCTGTGCCCCAAAACTACTTTGTAATATTTGATTTCTTATCTCACTTGATAATTTAAGTACATTTATAGCATTGCTTTAATTTCAGAAATTAATAGCTATCTGAAGTAGAACATCCAAAAACAGGTTTTTTCTACAATTTCTTCTCAGTAAATACTGTTTGTCTTTAGCTTTTAAAAAGTTTTTTATTATACTTAGTAAGCAGCTTCCTTTTCTGTTTGTAGCATTTCACATATAACACAGCTTCTCGTGTTGCAGATCATTTCTTTGAAAAATTTTAAACATTAAAAACTGTGCTTTCGGAAAGAAAAAATAAATTAAGATCATCTTTTTATCTCTTCTTCTGAGCCTGTACGAGTTGTTAATGAATCAGTGAGCTGTCCAGCCCTGTATCTGGCCAATTCTTCACACCTGGGGGCCATAGCTTCTGATTTAAATTATCTGTCTGTTTAGGTGCTCGGACCTTCCATGTCACTTGGGTTGAGTCCTGGGAATATTCCCCACTGCCGTTCCCATGGGACCTCAGCTAGCTCCCCTGTTTGCTACCATGAGTCCACTCAGTCTCTCGAGTACTTACTTGGGCCAGCTTTAAAAAGTACTCCATTCTTCTTCTCCCTACCCTACCCCACTCCATCCAGAGAATTTCCTATCAATTCCCTGCTGCACCCTCAAGGCCCAGTGGGCGAACAGAGGGACCAAGTCTCAACTGGGAACAAATGGGTTTGGGGCGGGGGTGGGAGGGCGGACAGGGAAGTATGGGGTAGCCAGACATTTCTGAAGCCTGTGCTGGCTTCCTCTGTGCCCCAGTGCCATAACCAAGGAAGCAGGTGTCCCCGTAATATCATTAAAGCCTTTGAACATTTACAAGCAGTCTCTCCCTACCAGAGAAGTCTTAGGTAAATAACATCAGGTGACTAACAAATAACATTAGATAGCTAAACAGCTAACACAGAGCACTAGGGAGGATTGCAATTGGATTGATTGAATTTCAGATTACAGCCTTAATTGCCTGTTCTAAACTATTTTATGTCAGGAAGAAGGGAAGCTAATAGTAATTCAGCTAGCATTTCAGACGGCAGCCCAGCTAGCGTGTGGCATGAAAACGCTGAGCCCGAGCCCACAGCCAAGCTGAAAGGTAAGGACTCAAACTGGCTGCCCCTTTTCGGGAATGCCTAGAGGCTCCATGATAATATTCCTGCCACCAAGAGAGTGGCTCCTAACTTGAGTTCTCCAGGAGGCCCTTGCCATTGGAGGGGCCTCTCCTGAAGAGCTTCCTGAGAGAGAAATCTGGGAGCTTCTCTACTGATCCCAAACATGCCCCTCTAATGTCTGCGGACGCAGAGCCCCTTACAAATGTCCTCTGATTGGAGCCTCCCAGTAGCCCCAGATGATTGCCGTAGGCTCTGCTGCTATCTGTCTGTCACCATCTCTGCCCGGCAGAATGGGGAGGGACCAATATCTGCTCTTAGGGCTTTCTCGCCTCACAGCCAGCCCTTGCCTGGCTGTGCCGTCGCTTTGGACCTCAACCCAGAATGGTGCATGGCTCCTCTTTGGAAGCACTTTTTTACAACATTATGGGATTTGTTACTGACATCAGGCCAAGAGCCACTTGACAGTGGGTCTTTGGGCTCCCCACAGGTTATCTCTTAACCAGAGGAGTTCTTATTCTCTATTTTAATGAGAAATCTGTTTTCCAACACAACCAAGCATGTGAGATCTAGGGTCCAAGCTAGGTTGGAGCAAGAGAATGGGTACTTTGACCCTACTTTGAGCCACAACAGGTTGTCAGGGTCATGGCTACTAAAAATTGTGAATTCTCAAGGACATTTTTCTGGATTTGATTTACAAGTGATGCCTTATTCCTTAGTAAAGCAGTGACATCCTCTCTCTTGAAGAAATAGCTTTGGAGTAATAGCATGTATTTCCTCCATGGAAATAGTGAACAGCAGTGAGTGTAGGGCAGCACCTCAAGTTTTCATCCTCTGGAAAGGAGAAAAAATGAGCCAATGTCCTTGGAATACAATTTCAGATACCTGTGGGATGATTGTTAATGTTGAGTTCTTTGGTACTTTAGCTGATTGAAAGGTAGATGAGACTGTGGCTCAGGGAGTACTCTGTAGGCTGGTTTTTTTTTTTCCCATTGGAATTTTCCCACCTGTCTGTTTTACCACTTTAATGAGAATATTAGATTTTATTGTAGGTGTATGTATGTGGGGGGGGGCAGTAGGGAGGGTAGTTGTATACGTGCGTGCTACTCAGTCCAAGGGCAGCCCAGTTCATCACCTTTGGAGACTCATTGAGTCATGGCACACGGTGGTAGCACCAGATGGGATTGGGGGCCTGTGACCAGTTACGGAACCAGGGAAGGGACATCTGTGGGAGGCTTCTGGGTAGGCACCTGGGTGGGGAGGGATCAGAGCTCTTTCAGGGACATATTGCTTTTGGTTTTGTGGACACTTTCAATTTGTGGCTCTCATTTGTGGTTGCTGGACAGTTGTTGAGCTTCTGAGCGGAGAGTTGGAAGGAGGCCTCCCAGCCATGCTTTTGGGGGCTTTATTTAGTGCCAACAACATCTGCTGCCCAGCTCTATTGGACAAATAAATGTGCCTTCTGTAGATGGCGAAAATCATAGCTTGCTTGTCTCAACCTGACCTTCTTCATAGAAGAAGCTCTTAGAACAAATGAAATACTAATTCATTTAAAGTGTTACTGGATTCCTAGAAGCTTCTTGTTATTGGGTGTTTTCTTAATCAACAAGACAAGCTCTGAGAGTGTCAGTGCTGTGGGGCAGGGAGGGGCCAGGGGAGCCTGCTTGCAGCTTTTAAGGTTAAAAAGGATATTGAAGGAAGTTGGGAATGACTTCCTGAAATAGTGTTGAAAATAAATTTGTGAATAACAGAGGAAAGTGTCATCTGTGGGATAAGTAACTTATACCTGAGTGTGAATGCAAAGAGATATTGAGCTTATGAACAAGCCTCACTGACATGTGGATGAAGATTTGCCGGCTCAGACAGGTGAGATAAAAAGGATTTTGTTTCACCTCTGAGTTTTCAAATGTTTTGCAACTTAATTTTGTGGGTCCCAGAACTGGAGCAGTCAACCCCAAATTCCTTTCATATTAACTGTGGTTTTTTGCCTTGTTGCCTAAGCAGGAAGCAGAGTAGATATGTTTCCTTTGAACATCAAAATATGTAAAATAAGAAAGAAATGGGAAATATACATACATACATACACACACACACATCTGTGTACGTGTGTATATGTGTATATAGTTGAGTTTTAAAACTCAAAATGGCCAAGCTTTAAAAAATGGCTACATTTGAATTCAAACATGGAAGCCATTCTCTGACCGTCTTTCGATAACAGCTAGGGAACGGAAGAGAGAAGGCAGACCATTAAAGATGATTCTTGTCATGGGTAAGCCCAGCCCTAGCGAGGAGTCAGGAGGGTTTCTAGAAGTGGGCTGTGCTCAGTTGTTTCCTGCAGACATTCAAAAAGAATGTGTTTTCTTTTTAGGTGACTCCACTGGTGATGCAGGTAAGCCTTTTCTCATCCTGTATTAAGTGCTATAGATGCAAATGCATTTTAAGGCCCCCGTATGCATGCTCCCTGTGTACTGTGTGCTTTAATAGGAATAGCAAGGTGATGGGCATTGCTTCAGAATCATCCACTGGAAGTAATTAAACCCTAGAATTAGAAGGACCTCCAGAGGCCATGTAGCATGCCCCCCACCCCCACCCAGAGTCATACAAGAATCCCTTCCAGAACATTCTCCAAAAGTTATTTTCTAGCTTTGATGGAAGCCCCCCCTCTAGTGAAAATGACCTGGACTCCTCCCCAAAGCAGTCCATTCTGCCTTCGACTGCCTATAATTGTGAGGAATTTTTCCTCACATCAATACTAAATCTGCCTCTTTGTAACATCATGCATTGGGGTCAAGTTCTTCCGCTAGAGCCAGAGAAAGATAAGTCTAATTCCCCTCCAACACGATGGTCCAGATGACAAGTGTTCTGCCCTCTACCCTGTCTCCCAATCCCCCTCCCATCCAACTCCCTGGCATGAGTCTTTTCTAGGATAACATTCCTACTTGCTTCAAGTGAGCTGTGTAAGGCTGTCCTCCCATGGAGCCACCAACCCAACTGGTTCTTGTCCTCTGGATTCTCTTCAGCTTTGCAATATCATTCTCAAAATGGGCCTGGAGTCAGTCAGTCAGTCAGTAAGCATTTGTTAAGTGCCTGCTTTGTGCCAGGGTGTCAGACCTGCACTTTAGGAAGATCCCTTTTGGCAACTGAGTGGAGGATGGATTGGAGATGCGAGAAAGGGGAGGCAGGGGATCAAATAAGGAGCTATGGCAGCCAAACTGAATACATTGCTGTAGTAATAGTCTGAGCAGGGCACACCCCCAGTTTAATTCAGCACCACGTGCTGATCCTGGAGATACAAACACAAAACGAGAAAATGCCCGCCCTTGAGAAACTTTCATTGTGTTGGGGATACAACATACACATAAATAAGTAAATGCAAGGATGTTGGCAAATAACGTTCATGCCAGCCACCTGGGGAGAGAAACATGGATCAGCTGCCAGCAAGTAGAGGAAGAGTTGTTAGACATAATCCCTAGGAGCCCAAAGGGCAGCGCAGGAGCAACAGGGGCCAGTTAGAAAGGAGCAGATTAAGAGTTGAGATCATGAAAACTTTGGGAGTGACAGGGAGAGCCAGGTCGAGAAATGGGGTGGGCCGACCCCTGGGGGAGGGAAAGGCTCTGCCTTCCTCAGAGGCCTTCCCATAGAGGCTGCATGACCATCGTTCTAGTATGGGCATAGGTTCGACCTGATGACCACACAGACCTTTTCCAACTATAAAATTCTATGATTCTCTGCCTCCACCCAAGTCAAGAGGTCATTCTCCAAGTCACAGTGGGGCAAATGCACACGGCCAGGATTCTCAGGTGTGAGTGTGGATATCTGAGATGCTCCACCCAAGAGTCTTCTCTGAGGTGGCATTTTTCCATTAAAGACGATTCTTTGGGTGGCCCAGTCAACCACTCTCTGAATCTATTTCATTTTGCCAGGGTCTCTCCTGAATTTGAAGAGGCAGCCATGTGGCTCACTGTATAGTGTGTTGGGCTTAGAGTCAGGAAGAACTGAGTTCAAATCCTCCCTCATCTACCTTGTACAAGTCATTCGACTTTTCTAAGCCTAAGTTTTGCCATCTGTAAGGTGGAGATAATAATAGAGCCAGCCTCACTGTTGTGAGGCTGTTGTAGGGATCCAGTGAGATGAGGCGAGGTGCTTGGCACAACTGGAAAATGCTGCGTAAGTGTTGGGTAGGAAATAATGTTGATAAGCTGCTTTGCCAACCTCGAAGTGCTATCTATGTTAGCTCTCTTAACCATCCTTCTCTTTCTCCTCCTCCTTCATTCAGATGGATCTAATACCAGGACAAGTCACTCTGCTAGTATTTTTCTGTGGTATTCAGTGGTTTTTGGACCATTGTGCATCTGGACAAAATGACCACTTTTGTAGGTGAATCAAGAAGTGTTGGGATTGCCTGTCCTCTGTAGGCCCCTCTGCATCCCCTCCTGGGCATTGGGTGGTGATCCTCACAGTCAGCCCTCCTGGAGCCTCCTTCTCTTTTTCAGGGTTTAAATAGCACAGCCTGGGGATAAGTCTCTGTCCTCCTATTGCCCTCTTGTGCTACGTCTTCTTTGCTCAGATGTATAAAATTATTGTTCCCTGTAATTGCCTGGCACTGCTGGGATGCGACTGTCTTTTGCCTCTGCTGCCACTGCCAGGCATTTGTCTATATTGTCCATGTGGATGACAGAAGATATTTTATTGAATTCTCTGCAAAAATTTTGGGAAAACATACTTTCAGCTTTTCTGTGTCTGGTTTAAAGAAGGCTTGAGATTAGTCTGGCATGATCTACTCCTTCATGAATTGAAATTTTACAAATTTTATTGATATCTTTTGTTTTTACTTCACCTTCACTTTTCCACCTTCACTGCATTCCTTCTCCTCTCCCCTTGTAGCAAAGAATAAAGAGAAGGGGTGGCCGGGGTGGGGGGAGGAGTAACCACCACACAGAAGTGAGCCTGCCAAGCTCCGTGCCCACAGGCCCGTGCCTCTGATGGAGGGAGGGCTCATTGTCCCATGTATTCCAAATGACAAGGTTTGGTTTCTTCTTCTTCTTTTACATTGTTGTGTGTGTGTGTGTGTGTGTGTGTGTGTGTGGGTGTGGGTGTGGGTGTGGGTGTGGGTGTGGGTGTGTGTGTGTTGAGTCTGGCGCATGGTAAGCCCCTGATAAAGTGCTTATTGCTGGGTTATTTTCTTGGTTCTGCTTACTTTGCTTTTCAGCACTTCATAGAAGTTTCTCCACACTACTTCAGAGCCTTCTGGTACATTACTATAGGTCACTATCATGGCCCTATACCATCGTTTCTTTAGCTGTTTCCCAGCCATTAGGCAGCTGCTTTGTTTCTAGTTCTTTGCCATCTGAATAAGTATTTCTCTGAATATTTTACCTGCATGGGCCCTTTCTTGGCCATCCTTGAGGTATATGGCATGACCTGTTCCTGATGAAGTCATGCTAGCTCATTGGATTTAGATGGTCACTAACTGTCCCATTAATAAGACAGTTGAGAGTTTCGCCAGCAATCAAAACTAAACTCATAACAGCTGCAGACTGTCCTGCTTCTATCCCTCCTTCCTGTTCCTTTCCTTTTCACTTTTTAGTTGGAACACTCCTTGCCCTTCCCCAGTCTGGCATCACGTCTCCCACTTCCCACATTGTCAGAGATCACTGCCAGGGACTTGGTAATCATATTTACCAGTTCTTTCATACTTTGGGCTGTAGTTCTGCAGGGCCTGGTGGCTTGACCTCAGGGGAAATGAGACACTCTTAGTCTCTCCTGTTTTATCTTGGCTTATTCTTTCCTTCATCATCCAGAGATTAATCCCTCCTTTGAAGAAAAAAAACAAAATCAGAGTCAAACCGTTTATCTTCACCATCATTCTGCCTACCAGGGCTGACCTTGGCCTTCATTGGCAGCTTCAGTAAATGCTGCACTTGAGGATTTGGGACACAGCTGTCATTATTGTTAATAATCATTATTATTATAGCTGTCATCATTATTATTATTTTGAGATTTCATTAGTGTAGAGAACTCCTTCCATCATGGTAGGTCAGTGCCTCTTTTGCACCTTGGGTCTTAGAGGATTTCTTGGGGGTACTGAGAGGTTCAAGGACCCTTGTCCAGGCTTACATACATGTACATACAGTACCTGTCAAAGGTGGGATTCGAATCTCAGTCCTCCTTTCTTTATCTCCCACAATCTCATGCTCCCCCTCTCTTTGCTGGCACTATGCTTATAGGATCATGCCACTGTTTTATAGGCATCTTTAATTGTCTGCCTTTGTTTAAAAAATCAAAGTTGCTTCATCCCATTTTCTCTTTAGACAGATTCCTTCCCTCTCCCTTCAGAATTTCCTTCTTGAAAACTTTCAATCCTACATGCCTTAAGAATTTGGGCGATAGGATTGTTACTGAGTCACTCTCTGAATGCTGCATAATTCCACCCACAAGGAGCCTCCTTTTTGTACATCATGAATTCTTAGGGGGAGAGGGGTCACTTTTCCCCAATTCATTTCCATCTTTTCTCATAGAGCAACTAGGTCTTTGTTGATCCAAATCAGACTTGGAGTAGAAGTTCCCCTTATCAATTCCTGACCTTTGGTGTGGAAAAGTGAGGAGAGATGTGAGAGGTTGTAGGTGTCCAATCCATGGGACTGGCAGCTGGTTGAATGTGTTAGTGAGGGAGTGGGAAGAATCAGGGAGATGCTGAGGTTAAGAACCAGACTGACTGGGAAGATGAATTCCTGCATTTTAAGACTTGGTTGAGAAATGCAAATCCTCTCCTCAGGCACTCGTTTCCTAGCTACTTCCTGAATCTTGGGCTCTGCATCCATAGGCAGCAGTGCAAAGCGCTCCTAGGAAGCTTCCAATCTCTGTTTCTTTCCTGGGACTTAGTACTTCCTACTTTCTTCTGGGAATATCATTTATCCCATAAAAATCACCCACAGTAGGCAGCGATCCTCTGGCTTGCTGAGTCTTAAGTGTGTGCTCCAGGCAGTCAGCAGGGCTTCCTCCCCATGGAGATCAGGTGGACAAGTAACTGCCCCTGAGCAGGCAAGTCCCTACCAACCACAGCCTGTCCCTTCTTCCTTTGACTCCCACTACATGAATTCTCTTCTGATACCACCGATGGCCCCTTGTTCCCCTACCCCCGAGGGACCACTATTCCTTCTATGAAAATAGAGGCAGGAGATAATGTCTGTAAGGTGTTTGGCCAGTCTTAAAACTCTGAATAAATGGTAGCTGGCTATTTATGCACACACGTGTGCGTATGTATACACATAGAAAATCGCATTTTATCTGTTTATTCTATTATTATTTAAAGTCCTTTCTGTGTTTCTTTCCACCCATCAGGATTACCCCTTAGCCTCTTCTGATTTATTTTCTTTGCTGTTTTAACCTTGAAGCCTTTGGGGTTTTAGCTCATGGAGTATCTTATTGTCCCTGCTAACCCAACAAGCAGGCGGGTGCTCCCTTTGTAGCAAAACCAGCCTGCATTGGAGCAAAGGTAACAATTCCTTGTCCGTGGGCAAAGGGTAAATACCGTGGACAGGTTGCTGAAGAGTCCCTTTTCTTATTCTTTCTAGTGAGTGAGCTCCTCAGTCCTCTGATATTCTGGGTGGTGGTAGGTCTATTTCCCTTTCTAGGGGCTCCATAGTGAAGCTTTATGCAGTATTCATTTACATTCTTTCTTTTTTTACTTCATTTAGCATTATATTACCAAAGGGCAATGCAAAAAAACAGCCAACCATGTGTGGGGGGGGAGGGGTGCATTTCCTGTTCCTGGGTGCCTTCTTGTTCTTATGCTGTCTCCACATAAATAGTGTTTCCATTCCTTTTCCTTTTAAATGTGAGAATATTTAGGAAGTGCTTAGCACAGTGCCTGGCACATAATAGGCACTTAATAAAAGCTTATTCCC
Organism: Trichosurus vulpecula; assembly: GCF_011100635.1. Classification (NCBI taxonomy): domain Eukaryota; kingdom Metazoa; phylum Chordata; class Mammalia; order Diprotodontia; family Phalangeridae; genus Trichosurus; species Trichosurus vulpecula. The sequence continues at coordinate 6,615,505 of NC_050579.1, forward strand.
TTTCTTTTCTCTTACCTTTCCCTTCTTCTCAGCTAAAAGAATGTAAGTGACATTCTTTAGAAATACAAATTATGCATTTGTGACAAGGGGGACAGCTGGACCTTGGTGATCATGAGTAGAAATGAATTCTCTGGTTTAAAACCTGAATTGGCTTGTCTCTTCTAATGTTGGTTGGTAGTGTCCTTTTGGAAGTCTTGACCTTTGATGACCTACTGATAGTGACTATAAACGTGGCCTGCATTAATAGGTTTGGTTCCTTTCCATTTTCCTGATCGGATCTTTATGTATTTAGAAGGAGAAGTCGGAATGGTTACCCAGGAGAAGCCGGTGATTTCAGAAAATGCAGAAATGCCCAATGAGCTTACAGCTGGCATCCCTCAGAGGTGGGTGGTTTTTCTTTTCCTCCTATCAGCTTCCCATTGTTAGGCCACAGAACCAAGGACCAGAGTCCGGTGCCCACAATGTTCTGGCATTGATTTCACCAGCATTTGTGGAAATTGATTATTTAATTTAACATGGATCGAGCCATATTTCTACAAACACATGACATCCCTTGCTGTGGAGATGATTCCTCAGTCTGAGCTTGTTTAGAAAAGCATTATGGAACTTGGAGTAGTCTCTAATGACTATGATAATATTCTCCAGTTCGCAGGTACCTGAGAGCTCAATTGCGCGCATGTGTGTGTACGTGTGTGTGTGTGTGTGTGTGTGTGTGTGTGTGTGTGTGTTTGTGTTTCTCTGTGTGTGTTTGTGTGTGTGTGTGCACGCACATGTGTGTCTGTGGCTGTGGCTGTGTTTGTGTGTGTGTGTGTGTGTGTGTGTGTGTGTGTGTGTGTGTCTCCTCCCTTTAACATAGGAGCTATTATTATCATCATCCCCATTTTACAAGTCAGGAAACCAAGACAGGCAGGGGGTGAAGTCACTTGTGGAGGGACACATGACATGTGTGTGTCTGAACTCAGGTCTTGCTGCCTCCAGGCTCCATTCACTGGGTCATCTCACCCGCTGCCTCTCCGGGGTTTTCTATACGATGCCGCCTGCTACGTTTGCTGGTACACAGAGAACATTGCTTGATTTTTTTTCTCTTACATTCTGTTTTAAAATGAGTAACCTTTGGGCTTTTCATATGTGTTTGTTTGTAGAAGAATGCCTCGGCCTGGCAGTGCCCGGCCAGCCCCGCCTCGAATCAAGCTACAAGAAAGCGTCGAAGTCTTGGTTCCGGAGAGGTGAGACCCTTGGGCCCCAGGCCTGGGCAGGCACAACTGTTTGTGAGACAAGTGTTTGGCAGGCTTAGTGCTTCGTGACATTTGCTTATTCTTGCAATTAAAGCATGTTACAAGTCATTTTCTTTCATGCATTTTTTTGAGAATTCTTATGACTTGAGATAATTGAAAACATAACTTTGAAGGCTGGAATTCATAAAATCTCCTCCTTTTGTGTAGCCCTTTATAGGATGGTGACTGGTCAGAGTTGAATCCATCAGTTTGAAAGTGCCTTCCCATAAGAATGCTGGGAACAATGGCATCTAACGATGGCCAGTCTAACAGTGGTTGTCTCTCTGCTGGTGACGTGGTGTAATCTCCATTCCCAGGGGAAGTGACAAGCAAAGTGGATCTGAACATGGGTTCGGGATCCTCTCTCCAGAAAAACGAACACAAAATGCTGCCGACTCTTAAATTGCACATACTCTTGATTGCCTCAAGTTCCAACCTAGTATTTCGGCACCAAAGGAAAATTCTCCTTCTTGTTGACTGGCCTTTATCATATGATTTTGGCTGTTACTTATTTGTTCCACAAACCACCCTTGACTTAATTTCACTGACTTAGAAACAACTTTGTTTTCTCTAAGCCATTCAGCTCCACAGGATGTAGAAATTAGGATACTAAGTAATGCATCTACTGATGTCAAATTGAGGGAGAAGAGAGGTTGGCAACGATGATAAATGCCCTCTAAGTTGGTCCAACACCTCCCATTGCTTTTCCTTGCCAGTGTTTCTCAGTACCACAACAAAAGCCTGTGTGTAGACACAATGTCAGCATGCCTGCACTTGGTGAGAAGCCCTTACTTACATGTGGAAACATGAAGTTACCTACATGATTAATGAGTGGATTCCATAAATTAGAGACTTCATTCTTCTTAGGTTGAATTCAATCAAATTTGGTGTTATCCCATGACCTTTGCCATCACTAGCCATCATCTTTTTGTTTCAGGGAGTCAGACTAATCCGTACGTCTGATTTTAGGTACATCATGACTTAGGACTTTTTGCCAAATAATCCCACACCTCCCCCAAAGCTGCAGTAGTTGTCATTGGCACAGACCATTGGTATAGACTTATATGCAAAGGGAACCACATGGGGAAAATGAGGAAAGAATTCTGTTTTGATTAAATATCACTCATTTGATCAGCATGTGATTCCTGCACAATTCTGCAGATGCACATTTATTATTTAGTTAGAAGTCTGGGGCAAAGTAGACTTGATTTTGTTTTCAAACTGAAATCAACTCTTTTAGTCCCATTTCTTCTCCAAAAGATTCTTCTTAATAAATAATTCAGTGAGAAAAATTGAAAAATTATGCAAGGTTTACTCAAGCCAGATTCTTAATATAAGTATGATAAAGTTACATTTTCCTATTGTTAGATCCTGCTGATTGAATTGGAAAGAGCTAGGAGCCCGTTAAGGTCACTTCAGATTTGGGTGGCTTTTGGCCAGCATCTTTTGTAAGATTTGCAAAGTAGTAGTAGTAGTAGTAGTAGTAGTAGTAAAATCATTTGTAAAATGAGCTGGAGAAGGAAATGACAAACCCCTCCTATATCTTTACGAAGATAACCCCAAATGGGGTCACAGAGTGGGACATGACTGAAATGATTGAAGTGACTGAACAACAGCAAAGTAGTACTGGTGGTGCTGGTGATGGTGCTACTGGTGGGGGTGCTGGTGCTGGTGGTGCTGGTGATGGTGGTGGTGGTGGTGTTGGTGGTGGTGGTGATGGTGCTGGTGCTGGTGGTGCTGGTGATGGTGGTGGTGGTGGTGTTGGTGGTGGTGGTGATGGTGGTGGTGATGGTGGTGATGGTGATGGTGATGGTGGTATTGGTGGTGGTGGTGGTGGTGATGGTGGTGGTGATGGTGGTGGTGATAGTGGTGGTGCTGGTGCTGGTGGTGCTGGTGATGGTGGTGGTGGCGGTGGTGGTGGTGATGGTGGTGATGGTGGTAATGGTGGTGGTGGTGCTGCTGGTGGTAGGGGTGCTGGTGATGGTGCTGGTGGTGGTGGTGCTGGTGATGGTGGTGTTGGTGGTGGTAGTGCTGGCGGTGGGGGTGGTGGTAGTAGTAATAACAGCAGTGACCATCATTCACACAGCACTTGAAGGTTTATGAAGCTCTGTGTTTGTTACCTCACTTGATCTCACAACAAAACCTGTAAAGTAGGTGTTATTGTCACCTGAGGCAGGCAGAGCTTAAG